>NC_053027.1:513099755-513399755 GCF_003073215.2 Triticum urartu | reverse complement strand
GTCGAGTCCCTTTCGGTTCGGCGGGGGCGGGGGGCGTGCAAAGAGCGGATCGAGGCGAAGCACATGAGCAGTTTACCCAGGTTCGGGCCGCACGGATGCGTAAAACCCTACTCCTGCTTTGTGGTTTGTATTGATTTCTTGCTCGGGAGCGCGAAGTGCTACAGTACACTTCAGCAGCTAACGAGACCGAGCGTGAAAAGAGAAAGGTGCTGCGGTTGGTACAGCTACCTGCTACAGTGTATCATACCTAACCCTGATGGCAGGGGACAAGGGCCTTAAATGCCCGCCTGCGTCGCCTAAACAGTGTAAAAGGGACCGTCAGGGACGCCACCGCTCGCCACGATGGCAATCTTGTCAGCGCCGCTTGCCACCGCGCACCGCTGGCTGCACAGCCTCCCGCCACGTACACGAGGAAGGGTCCCAGAGCGACACGTTGGTGGATGTGCTGGAGCGCGGACACAGAGTGGTGGCTTGCCGCGGCAAACGCCTTGCCGCGGTCGTTGTCTTGTCGCGTCCGGGAGCTTGTCGCTCACCGGGCCTTTATTCGGAAATGCGGAACGTCCGCCCCATCCCTCTTTATAAGCAGGGGAAACAGGGGAAGTTCGCCCATTCGCCCGTTACTGCTTCCAATCTCAGAAATCTCCGCCGCTCCCTCGTCTTCCCAAAGCCGAAAGAGAGCAGCGCTCCGCTCCCCATTGTCACCAGCGCCACCAACGCCATCAATCTCCTCCACCACTTCCGCCATGGCTCCAAAAGTCGACAAGGGGAAGGTCGTGAAGTCGACCGAGGCGCAGCGGCTTGCGGCGCTGCGGAAGGAGCGCGCAGTTTCCCCCCCAAGCTTGCCGCGAAGGAGCTGAGGGAGAACTACTACCTCTTCTGGTCGGCGGAGACGCGAGCGCATCCGGGCACGAAGGTACTCCCCGCCGCCGCTTGGAAGAAGGCTCCAAATGGATACCCTTTCTTCGCTTTGTTCTTCTACTGCGGGCTCTGCCCGCCTTTCTCTGAATTCTTCTGCGACATCATGAATACCTATGGATTCCACCTCCTTGACTTCACCCCCAATGCCGTTCTGACCATGGCGGTTTTCGCACATCTCTGCGAAAACTTTGTCGGAGTCCATCCCAACGTAGCCCTCTTTCGCCACTTCTTCATACCCCGAGTAGAGAGAGGAGAGCCTCTATCCGGCGGAATCGCCTGGATCTCAAGGGCCGGCAAGAAGGAAACTTATCTGGAGGGAGAATTCCACGACAAGTGGGAGGAGTGGAGGGCAGACTGGTGCTGGATTGACGAGGAGAACCCGCAGCCAATCACCGCCCGACGCCAAACCCCAGTAGCACGCGGCAGCGATTGGAGTGACGTGGCCCCGGAAGACGACAGGCTGAAGATTGCTGTCACCCGGATCCTGCGCCTCAGGCTTGCCGGGCTCACCGTAGGCGCTGTTGGCGCAGACTTTCTTCGCCGCCACATCGCCCCCCTGCAGGAACAGGGGAGACCCACTTGGGAGTTCAAGAATGCGGCGGATATCATGAGGCTGCGGCCGGGCCTCAACTACAACTTCACAGTTCTGGAGCTCAACGCAATGCTCCAGGAGCTCTTCAAGTATGACCCACAACATCCCGAAGTGTTCAGGTTGCCGGGGGGTGTCGTTCCGTTGTGCAACAATTCCTCGCTCGACCGCATCCGTGCAATGATGCCGGAGTGCGACTCACATGGAATTGTGCCAACTTGGCAGGAGCCTGCAGACGACGTCATGCAGCAGTTCTTTGATGAATTGGTAGAAGTGCCGATCCGCTCCGACGAGAAGGATGGCCTCACCCGCGACACCACCGATGCGGAGATGGCACTCATCGCCACCAGGCTGGAATAGGCGGCGGCAGCCGCAGCCACGGGCGAATTTGGATTCACCGTGGAGGAGGCAGATGCAGCAGAGGCGGCAAGCCGTGCCGAGCGAAGGGAGCCTGCCGGCGAGAAAGAGCTTGCCGGGCAGAACGTCGAGTCGAGCGAGCCCGCCAAGGATACGAGCGGCTCGCTGGATTTCAACTCGTCTTCCACTTCATCTTCGGGCAGCTCGCTGCAAGCAGAGCCTCCATCCCCACCAAGAATGCGTCTCCGCAAGGCCGGTGACGTGGCGGAGCGGCAAGCGGGTCAACAGTCGCCGCGCCACGTGACACGCTCCACCGCGGCAAACACTATTGCCGCGGGAGCATCTCACGCTGCGACGACAACTGGAGCGGGGCCCTCCGGACCACCGCTTCTGCTGCTGCCGCTTCTCATGCCGCGACGATAGCTGGAGCGGGGTCGTCTCAGACCGCCGCCACTGCTCCCGCCAAGCGGCCAAGGGAAGCTTCTCCTCCACCTCCTCGCGCCAGGCGCGCGCCGGACTTTGACTTCTCCGCGTTCAGCTCCGATGAGGAAGAAGAAGAAGAGTAAGCTTCTCTTGCTGTACTTGCTGTTCTTCAATCCTTGCTGTTTTGTCTTGTGTCTCACTTGCTTTACTCTGAACTTGTTCCTTTTCAGGACTCTGGCCCAGAGAGCAGCGAAGAGGGCCAAGGCCCCGGTGATTATCATCGAGGATGAACCCACGGCGACAGCGGGGGGTGCACCCGAGACAACCTTGCCGGACCCGGCAACTTTTCTCCAGAGCAGCCCCCAGCGTAAGTATATGATTTGCTTTCCACTGTGAGGCGCGCATGGATATTCTGTCTTTGCTGATATCTGACTGCTGACTTGTGTAGGAGCAGAGCAGCCTCACCAGGAGCCAAGGGAGAATCCCCCGACAAGGGAGAATTCTCCGTCAAGGGAGGGCTTTCCGGTAAGGGAGAGGTCTCCGGCAAGGGAAGGTTCTCCGGCAAGGGACAACACCAGCGGCCACCCGACGGCGGAGACCACGACTACAGAACCCAGTACAGGTAATCCTTTTGCTAAAAAACTTTCCCTAGGTTCTTCTTCTTTTGATCTTCTTTTTGTTGGATTTTTGCTTGACTCTTCTCCCCTTTCCGGCTGCCAGACCCATCTGCTGCGGAGCCGATGGAGACCGAGGTTGCCGCCGAAGAAGCGGCCGGCGCTGATGATCCCGCCGGCGCAGAGGCCGCCAAGGCTGCCGCCGCAGCAACTGGCGAGGGGTCTGGCAATCGCATTGACGGCCCTGAGGCCGCAGTAGCGCCAGGCGCTACACCGACCGCCGACCCGTCCGCCGCTGCCGCAGCGCCCAGCTCCGAAGAGCCCCAGCCAGGCGTCTACCTGAAGGCTGGCGAAGGCGTCTTCATCATCCTCCCCTGGGCGTCAAGCTCCAGGGCGCCGGTCGAGGGAGAGATCTTCGACGAGGAAGTGCTTGCCTCCGCGGGGCTGACGCTGGTTGACGCGCCGAGCAGCAGCAGCAACGAGCCTGAGGAAGAGCGGCTACTGCGGAAGTTGTTGTCGCTCTACCGCGCGCGGCAAGCCAAGCTGGACTCCCGCGAGGCGCTTGTCGCGGAGGCGGGAGTAGACATCGAGAAGCGCGCGGAGGAGCTCCGGGGCTTCCACCAGGAAGCTCGTCGGTCCTTGGCAGAGGAGCGGGAGCAACTCAATGAAGCGCAGAAGGCCTTCCTCCTCGAGAAGGCCGAAGTCGAAGAGCAGCAGTGGCTTGCCGCTGTGAAGCTATCCGCGGAAGAGGGCGAGCTGGCGCAGCGGAAGGTCAATCTTGACGCCCACGAGGAGGAGCTTGCCGCGCGCGAGGAAAAACTTGGCGTCGCCCTCAAGCAAGCAGAGGACGCCGCCTCCGCCGCCGAGGCCGCCAAGAAGGAGTTGGAGACGAAGGTGGCGCAGCTGGAGGTCGATCTCGCCGAGAAGGGCAAAGAGCTCAGCGCCGCTAAGGACTCCAATGCAGATCTTGAGTCGAAGTTGACCGCTTTGACCAAGATGCTGGACGGCGCCAAGAAGCAGGAGGCGGCCTTGAAGGAGGAGATCAAGGCCGACAAGGCGCTGCTGGAAAGTATCGCCGCCACCCAAAACGCTTTCCTGGAGACTGTGGAGCACTGGACGGAGAGTCTTGTGAATGCTGCCACAGACATTGACAGGGAGTTGGCGCAGCTGGGGATGGAGGATCTCGGGTATCCCTCCGACGAGAACCTCCAACCCAGCGCCAAGCTCATCTTATTCTTCAAGGGCGTGGCGACGGCCCTCCAGCGACTCCGGGAGAGGATCCCAAAGCAACTGGCCGACGAGTCGCGCAAGATCTGCGCGGGAGCTCTTCAGAAAGTGTTGGTGAAGGTGGCCTTCCACAATCCGGGCCTCAACCTCACCAACGTCCTCAAGACCCTGCCGCCAGATGCTGATCTGGAGGCGCTCAAGGCCCTTGTCGCACCCATTGTGGACAAGGTGAGCGGGATCAAGAGGATCGAGGGCGATCGTGTAGATTAGGCCGCCCATTTCTTCTTTCCTTGTCGCTGTTTATCATGTTATGAAAACAACCTGTTAGAGCTGCGACAAGCTATCTTTGTAATATAACTCTATTCTGGGTAATGATTGCAATGTTATTCCCTTTACTTGATTCCTTCCTTTGTATGTCTTTTTACCCTACGCTTTTAGGGAACTTGCCGGTGCAGGCACCTGAGCCGCGAGCGCTGAGTGCGGGACGTCAGCAGCCTGCTGGCGGTGCCGCTACCGACAAGAAACCTTGTCGCAACTAGTTGCAGCTCACTTAAGTTGTTGAGCGGACTCGAAACAAAGTAAGGGCGCAACTAGCTACGAGTTGGTTCCTCCGCGCACAGGTTTTCCATACAAAGTGCGGTCGTTCAAGGGAGATAACTTAAAAATTTTAAAAATCTGATTGCTCAAACTTTGGCAACTTAGCTTTTCTGTTGTTTGCTTCCCGGCAAGGCGAAACTTTCTTAAACGACGCCTGGCCCATACCATTATCTTCTCCTTTCCCCCCGGCAAACTTGTGGGCGAGGGAACCTTCCTTTCCTTGAGAAAAAAGAAAGAAGAGAAAATAAAGACATGGAGCCTTACGGCTCGTTATTGCTTACCAGGGAGTAGGTGCTACACAAAGTGTCAGATAACACATGCAAAAAATAGAAAGCATGAAAATGACAAAATGTGCGGAGCACATGAGCTTTACTTATGCACGGGGTCTGCGCCCGGCTTTGTACAAAGGATTACATGCAACAGCGGCAAGACTTGTACAAAAGGTGGTTGCCGGAACAGGTTCCGGCAACCGCGCCTTACGGGTAAAACTTACGAAGATGCTCAATATTCTAGGAGTTGCTCACCGGAATGGCGTCTTCGGTCTCAAGGCGGACAGCGCCAGGCCTAGTGACTCGCTTTCACCCGGTAAGGGCCTTCCCACTTCGGCGTCAACTTGTTGGAATTCTTGGCGGACTGAACACGCCGAAGAACAAGGTCGCCTTCCTCGAGACTTCTGGCGTTAACTTTGCGGCTATGGTAGCGGCGCAAAGCTTGCTGGTAGCGAGCAGCTCGCACAGCAGCCTGAAGACGGTCTTCCTCAAGGAGCAGCGCGTCATCTTGTCGCAGCTGCTCTTGCTCGAGCTCATCATAAGCGAGCACTCGAGGTGACCCGTATACGAGTTCCGTGGGGAGAACTGCCTCTGCTCCATAGACTAGAGCGAAAGGTGTCTGTCCAGTGGGTCGATTTGGCGTCGTTCTGATCGACCAAAGAACGACCGGCAGCTCCTCGATCCAGTTTCTTCCGCACTTGTGCAGCCTGCCGAAAGTCCTGGTCTTGAGACCGCGCAGCACTTCAGCATTTGCCCTCTCCGCTTGACCGTTGCTTCTCGGGTGAGCAACAGAAGCGAAGCAGACCTTGGCGCCAAGGTCTTGGATGTACTGCATGAAGGTGCGGCTCGTGAATTGTGTACCGTTGTCGGTGATTATCCTGTTAGGGATCCCGAAGCGGCAAACAATCGACCTGAAGAACTTGACTGCTGACTGTGCTGTCACCTTCCTCACTGGTTCCACTTCCGGCCACTTTGTGAACTTGTCGATTGCAACGTACAAGTACTCAAAGCCCCCGACTTCTCAGGGAAAGGGGCCGAGGATGTCGAGCCCCCAGACCGAAAATGGCCAGGATAAAGGGATCGTCTGGAGAGCTTGAGCTGGTTGGTGTATCTGCTTGGAATGGAACTGGCACGCTTCACACTTGGTTACTTGTGCAGTTGCATCCTGGAGGGCTGTCGGCCAAAAGAAACCTTGCCGGAATGCTTTGCCGACAAGTGCTCTCGCGCCAATGTGGTGACCACATATGCCTCCATGTATCTCTGCCAACAACTTTTGTCCGTCTTCCCGGTGAATACACTTCAATTTCACACCGTTGAGTCTTCTTCTGTACAGTGTCTTGTCGACAAACAGGTACATACTTGACTGCCGGGATACTCTTTCCGCTTCTTCTTGCTCTTCGGGAAGTTCTCCTGTCTGAAGGAAACGGACAATCTGCTGTGCCCATGCTGGAGCTTGTGGCTCGACAAGAAGGACTAAAGGCAAATCTGCTGCTGCGGGAACATCCGCTTCTACGGCGAGAACCTGCGGCTCTGCCGGAGCTTGACGTTCCCCGGCAAGCTTGCCGGAGCAAAACTTGTCGGGAGCTTCTGCTTCAACGGAACAAACCCTAGGGCTTGCCGGAGCATATTGCTCCTCAGCACTCTTGGTGTTGATCTCAGTTGCTGCGGGAACATCCGCTTCTACGGCGAGAACCTGCGGCTCTGCCGGAGCTTGACGTTCCCCGACAAGCTTGCCGGAGCAAAACTTATCGGGAGCTTGTGCTTCAACGGAACAAACCCTAGGGCTTGCCGGAGCAGACTGCTCCTCAGCGCTCTTGGCGTTGATCTTGGGGACCTTCTTGGCGGCGGCTTCGGGAAGCTCTGCCGGAAAATAGTCACCAGAAATCAACGTCCTCTTCTTGCTCTGTCCAGTTGATGGTGTTACAGACGGTTGAGTCAGCTTGAGCACAAAGATCCCTGGTTCCACAGGTAACTTAAGTGCTGCACACTTTGATAGGCCATCGGCAATGTCGTTCAGAGCTCTTGGAACATGCTCCATTTTTAGGCCGTCAAAGTGCTCTTCTAGCTTTCTCACTTCGTCGACGTAGGCTTCCATTAACGGACTCTGATAGTTCTTGTTCACTTGGCGGACGACAAGCTGTGAGTCACCCCTGATAATGAGCTTCTTGATCCCAAGGTCTGCCGCAATCCTGAGACCGGCAAGCAAGCCTTCATACTCTGCAGTATTGTTTGTTGCTTGCTCCTTGGGAAAGTGCATCTGGACTACGTACTTGAGGTGCTCTCCGGTGGGTGCGACAAGCAGCACGCCAGCGCCGGCGCCTTGTAGCGAAAAATCACCATCAAAGTACATCAGCCACTCTTTGCTTGCTTCCTTGACGGGGATGCTCGTTTCTGGAATTTCTTCATCTGGTGTTGGCGTCCATTCTGCTATGAATTCCGCCAATGCTCTGCTCTGGATAGTTGAAGTACTCTCAAACTTGAGGCCAAAGCTTGACAGTTCCAGTGCCCACTCAACAATCCTGCCTGTCGCTTCTGGATTCTGTAGTATCCTCTTCAGCGGAAAGCGAGTGACAACTGTGATCTCATGTGCTTGGAAGTAATGGCGCAGCTTTCTCGAGGCCATGAGAAGGCCGAAAAGTAATTTATGCACGCCAGAGTACCTTGACCTAGCCCCCTGCAGAAGGGAACTGACAAAGTAAACTGGGCGCTGCACCATTTTCTTCTGTGTCTCCTCGTGCATCTGCGCAGATCCATCTTTGTCGGGACCAGAGCTTGCCGGGGAAGCCCCTTGCTTGTCGCTGGATGCGCTTGCCGTGGTTGCTGGCTCGTCATCTGCCTTCCTCTCTGCTACTAACGCAGCACTAACCACTTGATTGGTTGCCGCTATGTACAGCAGCAACTTCTCTTGTGGCTTAGGTGCGACAAGTATTGGGGGGGAGGACAGGTATCTCTTTAAGTCTTGCAGCGCAGCCTCCGCTTCCGGAGTCCATTTCATTGGACCTGCCTTTTTCAATAATTTGAAAAATGGCAGGGCGCGCTCAGCAGACCTAGAGATAAACCTGCTGAGAGCAGCCACGCAACCGGCAAGTCTTTGTACATCCTTGACGCGCTTTGGTGCTTCAATCTGCTCAATGGCCTTGATCTTGTCGGGATTGGCTTCAATTCCCCGCTGAGACACGAAGAACCCGAGAAGCTTGCCGGAGGGGACTCCAAACACACACTTCTCTGGGTTGAGTTTGAGGCTGATCTTTCGCAGATTTGCAAAGGTCTCGTCTAAATCTTGAATCAGAGTCGCCTTGTCCTTGCTCTTGACCACTATGTCATCCATGTAGGCTTCCACATTTCTGTGCATTTGTGGCTCCAGAGCGACATGGACTACTCTTGCAAATGTTGAACCAGCATTTTTTAAACCAAAAGGCATCCGTACGAAACAGTACGTGCCACATGGAGTAATAAATGCGGTCTTCTCCTCATCCTCTTCTGCCATGAAGATCTGATGGTATCCTGAGTATGCGTCAAGAAATGAAAGCAAATCACATCCGGCTGTGGAGTCAACAATCTGGTCAATGCGTGGCAAAGGAAATGGGTCTTTGGGACAAGCTTTGTTAACATCGGTAAAATCGATACAAAGTCTCCATTTCCCGTTTGCCTTGCGCACGACTACAGGATTGGCCAACCACGTAGGATGGAGCACTCCTCTGACAAGGCCTGCTGCTTCCAATTTCTTGATCTCTTCTGCAATGAATTCTTGGCGCTCCACTGCTTGCTTCCTGACCTTCTGCTTGACGGGCCGTGCATGAGGACAAACGGCAAGGTGGTGCTCAATTACTTTCCTGGGAACACCGGGGATGTCAGACGGTTGCCATGCAAACACATCGACATTCGCCCACAGGAAAGCAACGAGCGCGCTTTCCTATTTAGGGTCGAGAGTGGCACTGATGGTGAAAGTACCACCAGTGCCGTCCTCCTTGGAGGACACCTTCTTCGTCTCTGGCGGAGCTGCCATTGTCTTCTTACACTTGCCGGTGGAGCTCGATGGTGCGTCCTCGACGGCAGCGCAGCACTCCGAAGAGGTGCGCTTGCCGGAGTAGGCATCAGAACTCTTGCCGGACTTGGTCTTCTTCCCCCCAGGAGCTTCAGCGGCAAGTGACTTGCGGTCTGTTGCGGCTGCCGCTTCCCGGTAGATCTTGTCGGCGCAGATAAGAGCATCCTTCTTGTCACCGAGGACAGAGATGACGCTTATCGGGCCTGGCATCTTCAGCATGTTGTATGCGTAGTGAGAGGCTGCCATGAACTTGGCGAGTGCTGGAAGGCCAAGTATCCCATTGTAAGGCAATGGAATATCGGCAACGTCAAAAGTGACCCTCTCAGTCCTGAAGTTCAGCTCGCTGCCAAATGTTATTGGCAACGTGACCTTCCCCTTCGGCTTGCTCCTTCCCGGGTTGATTCCTTGGAATGTGCCGGTCTCTTCGAGCTCGCTGTCAGGGATCTGGAGTTTCTGGAGTACAGCGGAGGAGATCAGGTTCAAGCCGGCCCCGCCATCAACTAACATCTTAGTGACCTTGAGGTTGCGGATAGTTGGTGAGACCAACATCGGCAAGCACCCGACCGTAGTTGTGCGGTCAGGGTGGTCCTCAATATCAAAGATGATAGGCGTGCTGGACCATTTCAGAAGCTTGCGTGACTCGACAGGTGGTTCTGCTGCATTGACTTCCCGCACCCACTGCTTGCGTTGGTGATGCGAAGTATGCAGAGAAGCACCGCCGTCAACACACAAGACCTCTGTGGCTTTCTGGAACTCCTGTTCGCTAGTCTCAACATCATCCATGTCTTCGTCATCGTCGTCGTCTTCATCCGTGTCGCGGCCGCGGGGAGGTCTGTCTCCTTGCCACTGCTTGGCCTTGCCGCGGCGTCCTCCCTGGCCGGCGCGCTTCTTGCCAGATTCTCCAGCACCTCCTTGGGCCCTCTCCTTGTCTCGTCGCTCGTACTCAGCCTTTTTCTGCTGGACAAGCTGCTCGACCTTCTTGCAGCTCTGGAGGTCATGGCCCTTGGTGCGGTGAATCTTGCAGTACTGCTTGTCGGTGCCGTCCTGCTTGTCGGCGACCGCCACAGCTTGGCAGTTGGTGCATGCGGCAATCTCCTTGTTGGAGCTACCAACTTTGGCTTTCTGGGCGCCACCTTGTTTGCCGGACTGCTCAACGACTAGCACATCTTTGCCTTTCTTCTTCCTGTTCCGCCGCCGGTTTTTCTTTGCCAGGGCAGCATCCTCACTGTCAGATCCTCCTGCTCCTATATTCCCTCCGGGGAGTTTCCTCCCTTCTTCAGCACGTGCACACTTGTCGGCCAGGGCATACAGCTCACTGACGTCTTTGATCTTGCACATCGCCATTTCCTCCCGCATCCTGCGGTTACGCACGTTCTGATGAAACGCGGTGATGACCGCGGCAGGGTGGACATCTGGGATGTTGTGCTGCACACGGCTGAATCTCTGAATATACTTGTGCAGGGGCTCTCCTTCCTTCTGGGCTAGCAGATGAAGGTCACTCTCTTGGCCATGAGGTTTGTGGCCGCCTGTCGAAAGTCCTGGTCTTGAGCCCGCGCAGCACTTCAGCATTTGCCCTCCAGGATGCAATTGCTCCTTGGGAAAGTGCATCTGGACTACGTACTTGAGGTGCTCTCCGGTGGGTGCGACAAGCAGCACGCCAGCGCCGGCGCCTTGTAGCGAAAAAGCACCATCAAAGTACATCAGCCACTCTTTGCTTGCTTCCTTGACAGGGATGCTCGTTTCTGGAATTTCTTCATCTGGTGTTGGCGTCCATTCTGCTATGAATTCTGCCAATGCTCTGCTCTGGATAGTTGAAGTACTCTCAAACTTGAGGCCAAAGCTTGACAGTTGACCTGGCGCGCCAAAGATGCCGGGGTACTGATCCACGAGCCCCTATGGGACCGGCGGGCCGAGTCCCTTTCGGTTCGGCGGGGGCGGAGGTCGTGCAAAGAGCGGATTGAGGCGAAGCACACGAGCAGTTTACCCAGGTTCGGGCCGCACGGATGCGTAAAACCCTACTCCTGCTTTGTGGTTTGTATTGATTTCTTGCTCGGGAGCGCGAAGTGCTACAGTACACTTCAGCAGCTAATGAGACCGAGCGTGAGTGTTCGAACCCCCCTCTATGTTGCGCACGGGCCTCCTTTTATATGCTCAAGGGGTCACCGACAGGTGGCAACGTAGACAAGGGCAAAAAAGAGAAAGGTGCTGCGGTTGGTACAGCTACCTGCTACAGTGTATCATACCTAACCCTGACGGCAGGGGACAAGGGCCTTAAATGCCCGTCTGCGTCGCCTAAACAGTGTAAAAGGGACCGTCAAGGACGCCACCGCTCACCATGATGGCAATCTTGTCAGCGCCGCTTGCCACCGCTCACCGCTGGCTGCACAGCCTCCCGCCACGTACGCTGGG
The DNA here is from genome assembly GCF_003073215.2 of Triticum urartu. Taxonomy (NCBI): domain Eukaryota; kingdom Viridiplantae; phylum Streptophyta; class Magnoliopsida; order Poales; family Poaceae; genus Triticum; species Triticum urartu. Next base: position 513,388,307 of record NC_053027.1, on the reverse strand, counting down.
AAGGGTCCCAGAGCGACACGTTGGTGGATGTGCTGGCGCGCGGACACAGAGTGGTGGCTTGCCGCGGCAAACGCCTTGCCACAGTCGTTGTCTTGTCGCGTCCGGGAGCTTGTCGCTCACCGGGCCTTGCCGGGACGTGTGGCGCGTCGCGGCAAGTTCCTTGAGATGCCTTGGGTGGCCTTCCCGGCAAGCTCCTCTTGCCGGGGTCTTGACTTGGATACTTTGTTCTTGAACGGCTCTAGGGGAGCCACGGAGGACCTTGGCGGTCACCCGGCAAGCCTTGCCGCGGGATGCTGCGACTGCCCGTGCACAAGTTCGGGATACTATGGTACCCCTACTCTAGTACACCGACACATGGAGATCATAAAAAGCAAGATGATAGTTTGGGAAAGTCCTTTTATTCCCTCTCATTTAACTTCCAAAAATTTCGAATTTCACTCAATTTCACTCATCACAATCAAGCAGACAATCAAAACTATCTATTTAATATAACATTCCAAAATTTAGAATTTTGGGATGTTACATAGTAGATGCAGGCAGGAGGCGGCCTACTAATCTGGGACGTGATGCCTATATAATGATCATTGCCTGGATATCGTTATGATTATTTGAAGTTCTATCAATTGCCCAACAGTAATTTGTTTACCCACCGTTGCTATTTTCTCGAGAGAAGCCACTAGTGAAATCTAGGGCCCCTGGGTCTCTTCTTTATTATATTTGCCTTCGCGATCTATTTTTATTTGCTTTTATTTTCAGATCTATTAATCCAAAAATCCAAAAATACCTTGCTGCATTTTTTTATATTTATTTTATCTCGCATTCTTGCGAGATCTATTTATCCAATCTACTACAATTTTACCTATCTTTTTACCCGTGAGGGATTGACAACCCCTCTCTTACGTCGGGTTGCAAGTATTTTTTCTTTGTGTGTAGGAGCTATTTACGTGGTGTTGCGTGGTTCTCCTACTGGTTCGATAACCTTGGTCTCATCACTGAGGGAAATACCTATCGTAGTTGTGCTACATCACCCCTTCCTCTTTGGGGAAATAGCGACATAGTTCAAGCCGCATCAAAAGGAATTTCTAGTGCCGTTGTCGGGGAGGATTCACGTCTCCCATCAACTTGCCAATTTCTGGCGCCGTTGCCGGGGAGACATCATCAACATCTACCAGGTTCCTAATCACAAATCTCCTCTCCTTACAATTTACATTATTTTCCATTTGCCTCTCGTTTTCCTCTCCCCCACTTCACAAAAATTTGCCATTTTATTCACCCTCTTTTTCATTCGTCATTTTCTCCTCAGTTCTGTTTTTGTGTGCAATTTTGTTTGCTACTTTTTGTCGTTATGGATAGTTATTCCGCTATTGCGTGCACTCCTGAGAACGAGGTTCTTAACTTTAAACAAAGGGGTGGGGGAATTTAAAGGATACTTGGTATAGGAATTGCAATGCTCATAATAGATCTATCTGTAAGCAATCTACCCTTGTTCTTCTTTGCTGTTTTTATGTGGGCATCACCACTTGGTATAGATTCATCCTTGATACGATTACTGGTGGAAATTTCTTGATGTGTCCCTCTCTTGATGCTTTTAATGCTATGAGAAATTTAGTGGGTTCACCGCCTCTTGCGATTAATGAAACAACTTTGACTCTTGAGCATGTTATGGAAAGACTAGATGCTATTGAAAAGAAAATGCTTAACGAAGAACATATTGAAAATATGGATAAAAAGATGCATAATTTTGCTACTAAGTTTGGGTCAAAAGCGGGAGAAGTTTTTAAGTTGTTAAAAGAAAACGGGACCGTAATGCATGAAAGAATTGAAGAAAGCCCCTCTCGGATCGATAAATCACTCGTACAGCAACGTCCTAAACAAACGGTTTTAACCCCTTTCCGCGACGGTATTTGGAACCGTCGCCAAGTGAGTGCGTATGATAGGGTGTCCTTCCCACATGACCCAGAAATCATCGGGGATAGGCCCTCCTGGGACCCAGGCTGGGGCCGTGTGCGATTAGGCGAGGCATCAAAACCCAATCATTTCCGTAGGTATGTACATCCCGCATGGTAATCCGAGAAAATCATTTCCGTAGGTATGTACATCCCACACGGTGAATCCCAGAAAATCATTTCCGTAGGCATGTACATGTAGCGCCCCGAGACCGATGTGCCAGGTGTCCTCCAGTTATTTGTTGTTGTTGCCTTGTCATTGCTTGCGTGTCATGCATTGCATATCATGTCATCATGTGCATTTCATTTGCATACGTGTTCGTCTCTTGCATCCGAGCATTTTCCCCGTTGTCCGTTTTGCAATCCAGCACTCCTATGTCACTCGGTGTCCTTTTCTACCTCTTTTCATGTGCGGGTGTTAAAAAATTTCGGATTGGACCGAGACTTGTCATGCGGCCTTGGTTTACTACCGGTAGACCGCCTGTCAAGTTTCGTGCCATTTGGACTTTGTTTGATACTCCAACGGTTAACCGAGGGACCGAAAAGGCCTCGTGTGTGTTGCAGCCCAACACCCCTCCAAACTGGCCCAAAACCCACCTAAACCTCCTCCATCATCTCGGTCGTTCGATCACGATCGCGTGGCCGAAAACCGCACCTCATTTGGACTCTCCTAGCTCCCTCTACCTATATAAACACCTTCCCCTCCGAAATTCGCGGTGCAAACCCTAGATCCCTCACTCTCCTCGCGCGCCGGACAAAAACCCCGCTGACGGACATGTCCGCCCCGCTTCGCCCGGCCAACCACCGCCCGCCACCTGTCACGCCGCCGCGGCGCGCGGAGCCCATCCGGGGCCCGTGCGAGCCCGGATCTCGCCGCCGCCCGACCCACGTTGCTCCGCCGTCTTCTCCAACGCCGGCCGGCCCTGCTGTTCGCCGGACTTCACCGCTACTCGCCGGACTTCACCACCACTGCCCTGGCGCAGCCGACCGACGCCGCCGGCGAGCTTCACGCGCCCGAGGCACCTCGCCTCCCTGCCGTGCTTCGACGGCCGTGCCCGCGCCGGCCCCGCCTCTTCTCGCCGCTGCACTGCTCGACCTCGCCACCGAGCCGCGTCGCCGGGGCAACTCCGGCGAGCTTGCCTCCGCACCGGAGCCCGCGCCCGGCCGCGACGACCGCGCCACCGGCGGCCGTGCCTCACCCCCGCACGGATCCGGCCAGGATCTTTCCTCCGGCGCCCCCCCCCCCCCCCCCCCCCCCCCCCCCCCCCCCCCCCCCCCCCCCCGTCCTCTCCGGCCGCCGTACTCTCCTCCTCCGGCGAAGTTCCGGCCAGATCCGCCGCCATCCTCATTCTCCGCGCCACGTTGACTTTTTCCGCGGGGTGAGATTTCACTAAGTCCCCGAGTTTTCCATGTTTCTAATGCCCATGTTCATCATGTCGTAACTTTGCATCCATAGCTCCGATTCATGCATATGGCATATCAAAATGTTCGCCTCAGAGAGCACATCATTTCATCTCATTGTATCATTTTCATTTGAGCTCATCTTGATGCCCGAAATGCTGTTGGAAGAGTGCTATTTGAGTTAATTGTCAGATCTGCTGTTCCAAATAGCTATTTGTCATTTTTGCCATGATTAATGTGTGCATGATATGATCCTGAGCTCTACATGTGTTTTGTTATATGCCTTGTCATCTTTCCATAGGTGCCATCCATGTAAGCTTGCAAAGTAGTGCATTCGTTAATGCTGATTTCAGGGACTTAGAATTTCACTAAGCCCTTGATCTGTTCTTATCAATATGCCATATGTTCATGTTGTTTCCTAGTGATCCGTGCCTCTTTTGAGGATGATCAGTAAGGATGATTTGTTAATCTTGTAGTGCTCTATCCATCCATGTCTTTGTTTGCATTTATGGAGCACCCTAGCTTGAGTCAATCGAGCTCTACTTTTGCTATTTCATGAATCTGGGCAGATTGTCTACTTGTTAGCGATTTTGCCGACGATGTTGTAGTTGATCCGTGCATGCTATGTTATTGTTCTTGCCATGTCTAGCTTGTATAATGTGTATTCTTGATGGGTGCATGCTTAGATTGTCATGCCTTGCTCTGTAGTGAGTGCATCGAGCTCGTAAACATGCCTACTTGTTAACAGTTTTGCATGCTCCAGTTTTTCACTAATGTGTGATCTGATTATGTTTTTGCCATGTTCACATGCTTGCAATTGTATTTTCTGATCCCTTTTGGCTCAAGGTCACTAAGGGACTTTTGTTAAGCTCTTTGAGTAGCTCCGTTCCATGCTTTATTTTGCCATGTTCAGGTCCTGTAGCATGTAGTTTTGTTGCTCCGAAGAGGGCTACCTGATCTGAAATTCCAGACAAGTGTTAATTTCACTAAGTCTGAGATCTGTTTGCCATATGCATTTTTGCCATGCTTGTTTGAACCTGTTAATGGATGAATTGGCCGTAGCTCAGTGCTAGACTTTTGTTAAGCATCTTGAGTGCATCCCTACCATGTATTTTGTTGTCATGTTTGGGTGCTGTAGCATGTTCATCTCATTGCATTTAGATGGCTACTTGCTGCAAATCGCAGACCGGTGTCATATTTGAATCGCTTGCCATTTCCAAACCGTAACTCCGATTCCAACGTTCTTTATATCGTTTTCAAGAGATTTCATCTCATATTTCCAGTGGCACACTTGGATTCCTATGTTGAGATAAGGTTCATGCATTCCTTGTCACTTCTTGCATATGCATCCCACATCGCATCCCGCATAGCATACCATCCTTGCATCATATTGTTTGATCCTTGCACGTGGTTGATTGTGTCCTTGTTGCTTGTTTGTCTTGTTTGGGTAGAGCCGGGAGACGAGTTCGTTAACGAGGAGCCCATTGAGTTTGCTTTCGAGGATCCAGTCAACTCTGACAACTTTGCAGGCAAGATGATCATACCCTCGAAATCACTACTATCTTTGCTATGCTAGATTGCAAGCTCTTTTGCTATGCCAATGCTACGATGCCTACCATTTGCTTTCAAGCCTCCCAAATTGCCATGTCAAACCTCTAACCCACCATGTCCTAGAAAACCATTGATTGGCTATGTGATCGTTTTGCTCAGCCCCTCTTATAGCATTGCTAGTTGCAGGTGAAGATTGGAGGCCGTTCCTTGTTGGAACATTTATTTACTTGTTGGGATATCATTATATTAACTTGTTATCTTAATGCATCTATATACTTGGTAAAGGGTGGAAGGCTCGGCCTCTCGCCTAGTGTTTTGTTCCACTCTTGCCGCCCTAGTTTCCGTCATATCGGTGTTATGTTCCCGGATTTTGCGTTCCTTACGCGGTTGGGTTATAATGGGAACCCTTTGATAGTTCGCCTTGATTAAAGCTTTTCCAGCAATGCCCAACCTTGGTTTTACCATTTGCCACCTAGCCTCTTTTTCCCTTGGGTTTCCGGAGCCCGAGGGTCATCTTATTTAAACCCCCCGGGCCAGTGCTCCTCTGAGTGTTGGTCCAAATAGAGCCACTGGCAGCACCACCTCGGGGCAACTCTAGGGTTGGTTTTAGTTGTACGTAGTGTTCATCTGAGTGTGCCCTGAGAACGAGATATGTGCAGCTCCTATCGGGATTTGTCGGCACATTCGGGCGGTGTTGCTGGATTTGTTTTACCATTGTCGAAATGTCTTGTAACCGGGATTCCGAGTCTGATCGGTTCTTCCCGCTAGAAGGAGTATCCTTAGTTGACCGTGAGAGCTTGTGATGGGCTAAGTTGGGACACCCCTGCAGGGATTGAACTTTCGAAAGCCGTGCCCGCGGTTATGGGCAGATGGGAATTTGTTAACGTCCAGTTGTAGAAAACCTGAAGTTGACCTTAATTAAAATGCACCAACCGCATGTGTAACCGTGATGGTCTCTTTCCGGTGGAGTTCGGGAAGTGAACACGGTGTTAGAGTTATGCTTGACGTAGGTTGTTCTAGGATCACTTCTTGATCATAGTTTCTCGACCATGCTTTGCCTTCTCTTCTCGCTCTCTTTTGCGTATATGTTAGCCACCAAATATGCTAGTCGCTTGCTGCAGCTCCACCTCATACCTTTACCTTACCCATAAGCTTAAATAGTCTTGATCGCGAGGGTGCGAGATTGCTGAGTCCCCGTGACTCACAGATACTTCCAAAACCAGTTTGCAGGTGTCGATGTTACCGAGCAGATGACGCAACCAAGCTCGAGGAGGAGCTCGATGAAGATCTTGTCCTTTGTGTTGTTTTGTTCTAGCTTATCAGTAGTGCAGCCCAGTTGGGGTCGATCGGGGACCTTGTCGCTTTTGGGGTTCTTCTTTTATTTTGGTTCCGTAGTCAGACCTTGATTGTATCTGGATGATGTAATGCTTTATTCATGTATTTGTGTGAAGGGGCAATTGTAAGCCAACTATGTATCCTTTTCCCTATTGTATTACATGGGTTGTTTGCAAAGATTACCTCACTTGCGACATTGCTTTCAATGCGGTTATGCCTCTAAGTCATGCTTCGACACGTGGGAGATATAGCCGCATCGAGGGCATGACAGTACATCCCACATGGTGAATCCCAGAAAATCATTTCCGTAGGTATGTACATCCCACATGGTGAATCCTAGAAAAACATTTCCGTAGGTATGTATATCACACACAGTTCTTTGTGTGAAAACGTTTGTGCAAGGTGGCCTAACGCAAACAGTTCGCTGCCGGAAGCCGTGTGTGATTGTTAGTTGATCGAACACGCCTACTTTCTAGAAACCGTGTGGGTTGTTTGAGTTCATCGCCCACGGTCCTGTCTGAGTAACCGTTTGCAATAGAAAACCCCAACAAGAAGGGTAATTAGCCTATTATTGATAATCCATGTAGTAATCAAACTGATATTTCTTATAAAACACGCCAGATATTTCATATCCGTATAAAAGCAACCAGGATTTCATAATCGAATTACATCAGATAGCTTCGGCACTCAGTTACGCCATTACACAACAGCACCAAGTTTCACTTGTAGCATCAAAAACCTTTGGAAAGTAGCATCATTCATGGTAAATAGACACATGAATCTCATTTGGGAAACTGCAGAAGCGGAAGGCAAATATTGAGCCTTCAGTGATGTTGAATGTCCTTGCAACTTTAGGCCAGTGGCTATGGATAATTTCCCGCCCAACCTTCATCCTCTTTAGAAGACTTCAATATTGCACCGTGGGTGTTGAATGAATACCTTCCTCGCCTCTTGACCATGTAGGTGGTTTGAGAGGTAATCATCGGTGAACTGCTTTGAAAAGTACTGAAAACAAAGCTATGCATAAATCGCTGTTGTAAATTTTGAAATGGCGCAAGGGGTAAAAACAAGGTAAAAGAGTTGGTACCATCCTATAGTTCACTAATATCTTCTTCATTGTGCAAACAAAGATCTTGCTGTTATTCGTCGCAAGTTTCTTCATCCTAAAAATCTTTTTGAGTTTCTTGACTTGACTGATATTCATGGACATCTCATTTCCCCATATGCAAAATGGGTCGAACAGTGGGTCTAAGCCTCTCATAGCAGGACCTACATGTGCAAGACCGAATTGTAAGAAACCTAAATATTAGAATTATTACTACAAGTGCGCAATAATGTGCTATTAGCCAAAGGACCCTACTTTACCAAACCTCGATGGTAAGCCGCAATGTCTCCCATTGTTTCCCTACAACAGACATAAGGAAGATCTTGATCAGGTTCACTGAGAGTTGCCATACTATCAATAGAATATGTATTGAGTACAGCCAAATTTGATTAGTGTCACATGCATAACAATACAAAATTGTACCCACAGCAAATGAAAATCAAATTGCAGAATTGAACCATACAGTTAAATGGACAGCAGACCAAATGAACCAAAATAGTTAACTGAGCACGACATTGCAGAATAGAAACATGTACTAGAAGATAAGACAGCTAACAAAACAAAGAATGCTTGAGAATAGTACTATGAAATGTAGCAATTGTTGGACCAAAGTGTTAACTGAACATTACATTTCAGATGACCAAACTGTTAACTGGACATCATATTGCATATTAACATTACAGAGGATAAATCACTAGAAGGCACTGGCGATGGCCTCGGGAAAACATCACGAGCTGTATTTTAAAGTAGACAACCACATGGTGGTGTCGACGGTGGCATCAAAGACAAGGTGCTCCAACAAGATTTGGTGGTCGACACGCATGGCAGCCATAGCGACCTCGTTCGCGCGTGCGGCCGCATGCTACTCAGCTCCATGTTGTACTGCGTGTAAAATGGCTGTGGGCGGCGCTTAATTGGAGGAGGGAGGTAGTGATTTTGGTGGAAGGTGTCGCTCCGTCAGTCGGGGCATGTTGGACGGGAAAGGAGGAGAATGGTGTGGGTGGGGTGTGGATTACCTGACCATATCGACGAGGCCGCGCTGTATAAAGAAGGGTCGGCGGTGAGGAGGCCGCACAACAAGAAGAAAGGTCGGTAGCAAGGAGGCCACGCAGCAAGAAGAAGGGTCACCAGCGAGGAGGCGGCGGTGCAAGAAGAAGGGTCACTGACGAGGAGGCGGCGCTGCAAGTAGAAGGGTAGCCGGCGAGGAGGCGATGCTGCAAGAAGAAGGGTCACCGACGAGGAGGCAGAGCTGCTAGTAAGCAGCAATGCAGGTTTGAACTTGGAAAGCAAGGAGGAACAGTGGAAATGTGGCTTTTGGTAGGAGGTAGGGGGCGGGGAGATAGATATTTCCGTGGTGCCAAAAAATTTTCGCTCGGTGCCGCGAGAAACTGGCGCGCAAGTGTGGTTCAAGCGGGGGCGGTGGACTGTACACGATGAAGCTTCCTGCGTAAGCCAGACAAGATGGTGCCCCAAGATATTTTATATCGCATCCCAAACGATTCTTTCTAGTAAATTGTCTGTGGTATACCTGATTTTTTCATTATGTTTTGAAAGACAAAATGGTGTTACAGAGAGGATGGTGTTTGAATTGCTAGAACATTTACGTATAGTGAACATGCAACTAGTACATGAGTGTCGTGCTTAAATTTGGAATTATTGCAGATTCATTTGGTATTTTATTCATTAATTGAGCTTCTAGGCATTTAATGTGCATAATTCAAATTTGAACTACAAGCACATGCTCCAATGCACCAAAGTTTGCTAAATCACATGTGTGTCTTTGGGTGAATTTATAGGTCCCATGTAAGAAATGGGAATAAAATTCAAACATCTTTGCGTTGTGGCTCAACCAAAATGATTGAGAAACTTGGTTTTTTAATTCTTGTGAATCCAAAACAGGGCTGAAATCATGAAACTTGGCATGGTGTCATGACACCAACATGCTGCAGTAAAATTTTTGTCCGAATTGGGACAGGCTTTGGTGTAAGCTTCTTGCAAACCGGAGCTTCCCTCAAGGAGGTTCGTGGTTCCGAGAGGGAACGTGTCACCTCCATGTGCGAAACGACATACGTACACTGCCTTCTCCCACCTTAATTTTTGTACACTAGTATATTAGACCAAATAGAAGTATCATGGTAAATTTTGGAATTATTCCGTGTTCGTTTGGCCTTTTTATACATTAATTGAGTTTCTGGGCATTTAATGTCCATAATTCAAATTTGAACTACGAGCACATGCTCCAGTGCACCAAAGTTGTTTGAAAAATCACATGTGTGTCCTTGGGTGAATTTCTAGGTCCCATGCAAAAGATGAGAGTGAAATTAAAATATCTGGGCGCCGTGCCTCGGCCGGAAAGATTGAGAAACTAGATTTTTTTTAATTCCTGTAATTCCAAAACACGCCTGAAAATCATGAAACTTGGCATGGTGTCATGACATGGCACCAACATGTTGCGGTAATTTCTTTGGCCGGATTGGGACAAGCTTTGGTGTAAGCTTCTTGCAAACCAGAGCTTCCCTCAAGAACGCTCATGGTTTCGAGAGGGAACGTGTCACCTCCGTGTGTGAAACGACATACGTACACTGCCTTCTCCTACCTTAATTTTTTACACAACCAGATTAGACCAAATAGAAGTACCATGCTAAATTTTGGAATTATTTTGGGTTCATTTGGCCTTTTTATACATTAATTGAGTTTCTGGGCATTTCATGTGCATAATTCAAATTTGAACTACAAGCACAGGCTCCAGTGCATCAAAGATGTTTGAAAAATCACATATGTGTCCTTGGGTGAATTTCTACGTCCCAGGCATGAGATGGGAGTGAAATTCAAACATCTGGGCATCCTGGCTCGGCCAGAAAGATTGAGAAACTTGGTTTTTTAATTCTTGTAATTCCAAAACACGCCTGAAAATCATGAAACTTGGCATGGTGTCATGACATGGCACCAACATGCAGCGGTAATTTCTTTGGCCGCATGGGGACAAGCTTTGGTGTAAGCTTCTTGCAAACCGGAGCTTCCCTCAAGAAGGCTCGTGGTTCCAAGAGGGAACGTGTCACCTCCGTGTGCGAAATGACATACGTACACTGACTTCTCCCGCCTTAATTTTTTTACACAACCAGATTAGACCAAATAGAAGTATCATGCTAAATTTTGGAATTATTCTGGGTTCATTTGACCTTTTCTATACATTAATTGAGTTTCTGGGCATTTAATGTGCATAATTCAAATTTGAACTACAAGCACAGGCTCCGGTGCACCAAAGTTGTTTGAAAAACACATGGGTGTCGTTGGGTGAATTTCTAGGCCCCATGCAAGAGATGTGAGTGAAATTCAAACATCTGGGCGTTGTGGCTCGGCCGGAAAGATTGAGAAACTTGGTTTTTTAATTCCTGTAATTGCAAAACACGCCTGAAAATCATGAAACTTGGCATGGTCTCATGACATGGAACCAACATGCTGTGGTAATTTTTCTGTTCGATTTGCGAAGGCGCACACATTAACAATCAACAAAGTCATTTTGGAACAAGTGCTGTCACGTTACAAATCGGAAACACAAGTATTATTGAAACCGTGGGCGTTTGACTTACCAATTACGTGCGGCCACGCGTCCCCTTTTTTATTGGCTAGGAGGTGCCGTGCGGGGTAGCTATTTCAGTACGAGAGGCGTGCGATCAGACCCCTGTGCGTGCTCATCGGCAGGAGAGCCCTTTGACCGCTACCCACCGCACACCTCCCTTCCAACGTCTCCATTAATGGTGCCCGAGCACCTGTTCTACAGTGTGGCTATATGTCTCACTGGACTGAGATTTAAGAGTGAAAAATGAACAATCTGAAAAGGAAGTTTTGCACGGATCTTGATGTAAGATCCGACGGACCTATATAGCATCGACTGCGACTTATATCAAGCATGATGAATATAAGGACGATGACATTGGATAATAATTGTCTTACATATTTAGAAACATAATTAAAAAAGCCACATACAGGAATGCCCGAAATACACAAGTGCAAAAGAAGAATGAAGACAATGATCTGGCTCGCTGATCTCTACTTTCTTGATGCGTTGCTGCAGGCCACGGGAACTAGTCTTCGCGGCGAGCGATGACGAGCTCTTTCTTGTCCTCAAGATGCTGCTTGAGAGCATCCACGGATTCCTCCACCAGCCTTCCACGCTCGATGCGCTACATGGCATTCTCGTCCATAAGTTTCTCGACGAGGACACCGGTCCTCTTCAACAAGGCAGTGGTCTGCTCCTGCCGCTCCGCACTTCCGACGATCTTCGCCCTCATCAGGTCGCGCTCGGCCCGGAGCTTCGCATTACTCTCATTTAGTTGCCGGATGACGTTGGCAGACTGTTCAAACAAGGCTTTCTGGTCATCCTACAACCTCGCCCACCTGGAGATTTGATCCATCTGCCTAAGGACAAGGGCACGCATGCGCCTGTAAGATTCGTCGCCTGCCCGCGAAACATTTTCCCAAGGCACCGCGGCATGGGAGGACATCTTTGTTGCATTCGCGGCGCGGCAGGACATCTCTTCTGCTTCCGCGGCGCGGCCGGACTAGTCTGCTGCATCGACGGCACGGCGGGTCCTCCGTGCTGCTTCGGCGGCGCGGTGGGACCTCTCTGCTGCTACGGCCGTGCGGTGGGACATGTTGGCTGCTTTCGCGGTGAGGCGGGACATCTCTCGTGCTTCCGCTTCCAGGCCCGCCTCTCCCTAGTGGCAATCTCTCGACTGAGAACACACGCTGGCCATGACGGACGCAAGGGAACCATGATGAATGACTTGTTTGTTTTTGACTTTTTGTGGATGAGGAGTTGAGGAGGAATGTGCAGTCATCTTGGAGTAGTAGTATTTATAACCGCGTAGTAATACGCTCCTAAGTGGGAAACCATTTAGGTTTTGATCGGTGTGAACAGTTTTGCAATTCGGAATGTGACGGGACGCAGCCTCCCTATTCTTCTAAAAAAATTGTGACGGGACGCATGCTCAAAATTTACTGACGGTTATAAGGGCGACATTGTTTCCGAAAAGCGTAACGTGGGCACGTACGCCTTCTCGGCCCCGTACATGGCATTTGCACCATAGGGTGCACCGGAATAGGCAATGTCAGCACACATCTTGTTCTAACAACCGTGCGCCCTCGTTATTACCACCGCGCACACTTCTTTTAATTAGAATGGGTGTGCCCGTCTAGCACACACACGTTGATCTATCTAACTGTTTCAGTTTGTTGTGGCTAATCGCAAACAGTTCATCCATGTGAAGTGTATGCCATCAATCGCAGACACTTTGATCTGGCTTACCCATTTCTGTTCTGTTGCCTAATCGCAAACAGTTAATCCTTCTGAAGCGTATGCCCTCAATCACACACACCTTGATCTGGCTGACCGTTTCTTTTGTGTTGCATAATCACAAATACTTCATCCGAGTGAACCGTATGATGTATATCGCACACACCTTCATTTGTCTACCTGTTTCTTTTGTGTTGCCTAATCACAAACAGTTCATCCGAGTGAACCGTATGTTGTACATCGCACATGCCTTCATCTGGCTCCCCGTTTCTTTTGTTCCTCCTCATCAAAAACGGTTAATTGAACTGAACCGTATGCTTTGAGTCACACACGCAACTAAAATCTGAACCGTGTTTGATGCATCCTCCATCGCAAACGTTTTGCACCTTTTTTGATGGTTTTTTACACCACCATTTGCGATTATGGCATCGCACACAATTTCATCGAAGGGTCTCTAATCGTAGTGTCGTGTTAGCAGCATCCTGCAGTAATGAATTGGAAGAAATCTTTAGTAATCTAAGCACGACTTTTGCTTTCACTAAAACCATTGAAAAAACTCCCGTAAAGATCAACAAGATTACTCAAGTTACTAATAATAAGGGTGCAACTTCTAGTAATAACAGTAAATAAGATCTTAAGATGATTAGTATTCACCCGGATTTTGTTGAAGTTATAAGAGATCCTTTGTCAAGAATGAATTACTTAAACTTGGTCCTAGGCGTATTGTCATTGAATTTTTTTATACCAAATCCTTGAAGAATTCCAAGTGTTTGATTGAAGAGTTGGAAACTAAAGATGACAACACTTAGATCCTTCGCATTATACCTAGCTATGGGCGTAAAACGATAACGCTTGTTGGGAGGCAACCCAATCAGTACAATTTATTTTTATCTTTTTGTTTCTGTTCTTAAGTGTTTGCACAATTATTCTACTGTTATGATTGTGTTTTTGGGTTGTAGTTAGTGTTTTTGCCAAGCAAAGCCTTTGGGATCATGCTGGGTGATAGTTGATTTGATCTTGCTGAAAAACAGAAACTTTTGCGCTCACGAAAATAATTTTTGTTTTTAACAGAAGCACGATAAAATACTAATTATTTTTGAAGAAGATTAATATACAAATTTCTCACATTTTCCTAATTTTCAGAATTTTTTGAGTTACAGAAGTATTCGGAATATCCAGATTTCTACAGATTGTTCTGTTTTTGACAGATTCTGTTTTCTTTGTGTTGTGTGCTTGTTTTGATGATTCTATGGTTTTCTTTGAAGAGTTTTTGCCATAGAAAAGTTGGAATACAGTAGATATAATGCAAAAATAAAATATGAATGGGTTTTCAACAGTGCTTATAGTAGTGATTTTCTTTCTTATACTAACGGATCTCACGAAGGTTTTGTTGAGTTTTGTGTGATTGAAGTTTTCAAGTTTTGGGTGATATTACGATGGATGAAGGAATAAGGAGTAAGAAGAGCCTAAGCTCGGGGATGCCCATGACACCCCAAGATAATATTCAAGAAGTATCAAGAAACTAAGCTTGGGGATGCCCACAAGTGGCATCCCCTCTTTCTTCTAACAACCATCGGTATTTTACTTGAAACTATATTTTTATTCGTCACATATTATGAGTTTTGCTTGGAGCGTCTTGTATGATATGAGTCTTTGCTTGTTTCTCCTTTTAATTTTTAATAAGGATCCTTGCTGTACACACCTATTTTGGAGAGCGAAATTATGCCATGCTTGCTCATATGCTTCACTTAAATTTTTAGAGCATTGGAATTGCTCTAGTGCTTCACTTATATGTTTTTCAGCACGGTGTGCTTTGTTATCTTTGAAGAAATTCTCTCATGCTTCATTTAGATTAATTTGAGAGAAAGAAATATGATGCTCATGTTCTTCACTTATATTTGTTTGAGCTTATTAAAAGCAACATATGAAACTAGTTCCAAAGTGATAGATATCCAAGGAGGATATAATAAAAACTTTCATGAATATCATTGGACAAAATAAACATGATTCTTTGTAATAGTTTTTGAGATATGATGATTGTGATATATGAGTCATGTTTATGAATAATTATGCTTTAGTAAGAATATTGGTGTTAAGGTTTGTGATTCCCTATGCAAGCACGAAAGTCAATAGTTATGCCATGAAATTACATCCTACGTGTGGGTCATTATTCGGTGTTAGTTATGCTTAATGCTCGCTTATGAGATTTTTCGTTTCTTGGTTGGATGCTTCTCAATCTTTTGCTAGCCTTCATTTGCACCAAGTATGATCACTACTTGTGCATCCAAAATCCTTTAAACTAATTTTTGCCACATGAGTCCACTATACCTACCTATATGCGGTATTATTTTGCCGTTCTAAGCAAATTTGTATGTGCCATCTCTAATTTTCATAATAAATTTCTCTTTTGTGTCCTCGTACCACTCATGAAACGGTAGGGGTGGCTGATATATTTCCATGCTAGATGTGTTATTCTCAAGATGAGTGTTTATTCACTTGTCATTGCACAAGAGTACGACAAAGGTATTAGGGATGCCCAGTCCTGAAATGAAAAATGAATTTACTTTATGTTGTCAAATAATAAATTCCTTGGAAAATGTTGGTATGGACGGCACCCATCGATTGGTTAGCCGTGGAATGTGAAAGTGTGGTGGAAAAAGGAATAAACTTTAGTTTTTGTTTGGGAACTGCCTATGATATATCTAGCATGGAAAGTATTGGGAACTACTCGATCGTTTTCGTTGACAGGAAAAGCATGCCACCCAAAATGTTTTATCTCTATCTTTTTCGCTTTGAGCTCTAGCACCTCTACAAATCCCTATTTCCCTCTATGAAGGGCCTTTCTATTTACTCTATGCAATTTTTATTTTTACTTGAGTCTCCATCTTCTCTTATAAAGCACCAATTAAGGGGCACTATGATCGTACTTGAGCATTGGGTGTAGCTAATATGCGAGTGTGTTTCACGAATGGATCAATGATTGAGCATAATGGGCTAGGGATAACTTGCTTTAGTGTTGATATTTTGAAAGACATGGTTGTTAGTTGATGTGCTTGAGTATTAAAGTCCTCATGTCAAAACTAGACTATTGCTTCGAACCATATAAAAGTCCATGCTATGAAAGAAAGAATATGTGATGAACATGTTACGCAGTATTCCACATCAAAAATTCTGTTTTTATCATTTACCTACTCGAGGACGAGCAGGAATTAAGCTTGGGGATGCTGATACGTCTCCAACGTATCTATAATTTTTGATTGTTCCATGCTGTTATATTATCATTCTTGGATGTTTTACAATCATGTTACAATCATTTTATATCATTTTTGGTACTAACCTATTTACATAGTGCCAAGTGCCAGTTGTTGTTTTCTGGTTGTTTTTTACATCGTAGGAAATCAATACCAAACGGAGTCCAAATGCAGCAAAACTTTTTGTGGATTTTTTGGACCAGAAGATATAGATGGGCCAGAGAAGCACCTGGGGGTGCCTCGAGGGGGGCCCAGGCGCGCCCAGGTGGGTTGTGCCCACCTCGGTGGCCTCTCGCACCGCCTCTTTGCTCTATAAATACCTCCTTTCTGCAGAAACCCTAGGCGAGTCGACGAAAATCAATTCCAGCCACCGCAAGTTCTAGAACCACCAGATCCAATCTAGACACCATCACGGAGGGGTTCATCATCCTTATTGGTGCCTCTCCAATGATGCGTGAGTATTTCATTATAGACCTACGGGTCCAGAGCTATTAGCTAGATGGCTTCCTCTCTCTCTCTTGATTCTCAATACAATGGTCTCTTGGAGATCTACTTGATGTAACTCCTTTTGCGGTGTGTTTGTTGGGATCCGATGAACTTTGAGTTTATGATCAGATCTATGTTTTTATCCATGAAAGTTATTTGAGTTCTTTGATCTCTTATATGCATGATTACTTATAGCCTCGTATTTCTTCTTCGAATCTTTGGTTTAGTTAGGCCAACTAGATCGATTTTCTTGCCATGGGAAGAGGTCCTTTGTGATGGGTTCGATCTTATGGTGCTTGATCCCAGTGATAGAAGGGGAAACGACAAGTATGTATTGTTGCCATTAAGGATAACAAGATGGGGTCTATTTCTACATAAATAGATCTTGTCTACATCATGTTATCGTTCTTATTGCATTACTCAATTTCTCCAGGACTTGATACACTAGATGCATGCTGGATAGCGGTCGATGTGTGGAGTAATAGTAGTAGATGCAGGCAGGAGTCGGTCTACTAATCTTGGACGTGATGCATATATAATGATCATTGCCTGGATATCATCATGATTATTTGATGTTCTATCAATTGCCCAATAGTAATTTGTTTACCCACCGTCGCTATTTTCCTGAGAGAAGCCCCTGAGTCTCTTCTTTATTATATTTGCCTTCGCGATCTATTTTTATTTTCTTTTATTTTCAGATCTAT
Organism: Triticum urartu; assembly: GCF_003073215.2. Taxonomy (NCBI): domain Eukaryota; kingdom Viridiplantae; phylum Streptophyta; class Magnoliopsida; order Poales; family Poaceae; genus Triticum; species Triticum urartu. The sequence goes on along the minus strand of NC_053027.1, from coordinate 513,371,232 downwards.
TAATCCAAAAATCCAAAAATACCTTGCTGCCATTTTTATTTTTTTATTTTATCTCGCGTTCCCGCGAGATCTATTTATCCAATCTACTACAATTGTACCTATCTTTTTACCCGTGAGGGATTGACAACCCCTCTCTTATGTCGGGTTGCAAGTATTTGTTCTTTGTGTGCAGGTGCTGTTTATGTGGTGTTGCGTGGTTCTCCTAATGGTTCGATAACCTTGATCTCATCACCGAGGGAAATACCTACCGTAGTTGTGCTGCATCATCCCTTCCTCTTTGGGGAAATACTGACGTAGTTCAAGCCACATCATGCACTAGTTGGATGAGATGCATCCATGACAACCTCATTGTCCTCAAAATCAAGCCTCAGGCAAAGATGCTCTTTATCAAGAATAAATGTCCATGTTCCCATCTCGGAGTTGATCAACATCTGTATATGAGGGGCATATCCACATGATCTCTTCTGACCAGCTGTAGTTCTTTTCACAGTCTCAACAATCAAAGTCATCACTTTGAACTTATGTGGTACATCAAACATGTGGAGCAAGTTGATTGAGTGATCACGTATCATTCTATGATCTCCTGACTTGGGCAACAGAGTGTGCCTCAAGATGGTGTTGATGGTGGTCAAGCTAGACAACAGATAGTATATAGACCCAAGCTTATGTGTCTCCAAGGCAGCATGAGGAATAGTCTTGTACATGTTGGCCATGGAGTTGTGATCTTTCCTAGTCTTGGCATATACATCAATGCTATTTTCATATTCCTTAGGGGCATTGATCAACTTGGCCCACTCAAAGATTGTAGATTGATATCTTGTACCTTCAGTCATCCAGACAATCTTTCCATCTGGGTAGAAGTGAGCAGTGGAATAGAATTGCATGATCATCTCATCATTCCACTTGGTCAACTTCTGACCAACAAACTTGTCCACTTCATTGATCCTCAAGCTCTCATGTACACCTGGAAAGTAGTCCTCTTGTCATCAATGAAGTTCCAGTCAACCCACCTCATGTCACTGACAATGGGCTTCTTGTCCAACAAGAAAGTCTCATAGAAGTCCTGATGTTCCTTGGTGTGGAAACGATAATCTACAGTAGTCCTCCTCCTGGTGGCATATGGACCAGTCTTTCTCCAGAGTCTCAGACCTGCATCCTTCCTTTCCTTCATGTTTTCTGCCACAGGATGATCATCACTATGTCCTGGAATCTTTGGCTTCAACTTTCTAAGCACTTGTGACACTTCTTCTTCTTGGAGCTCACGCACAGGGGCCTTGTTCTTCTCAGCAGGAAATATGTTCCTTGTTGATCTCTTGGGGGCAGATGGTTTTGAAGCTTGAGCTTGAGTTCAAGGCTTGGGGGTTGACTTGGGCTTAGATGAAGCAGCCCCGGTCCTTATGGCATCCCCCATGAGCTTTTGTGTCTTTGGTGGAGGTGCAGCTGGCTCTTCCTCCTCCTCTTCATCTTCCATCATGGAAGGTTTTCCAAGCACCTTAGCAGTAGTGGTTCTCGCCCTCTTCTTCTTCTTTCCAGCAGCCTCATCATCATCAGATTGTTCCAAGGTGAACTTCATCGTTTCTTGAGTTGAGACTATGACTTTGGACATAGGATTCCTCTTAGCAGGAGCTTTCTTTGGCATACCAGGCTTGGTGGCAGCAGCAGCAACATACTCCTTCTTGAGCACCTTTTTCTTGGAGGTCACCTCTTCCTCAATGACAAATTCCGCATCCTCGGATTTTGAAGTTCTCTTCTTCCTTTTCCTAGTTGCTACCTTAGGCAAGTTGCTTGGAGTGCTTCTGCTACCTTCATCATAGCTGCATGAGGGACTAGTGCCCTCACTGAGATTCACTTGCTCTTCAGACCTGTTCTGGCTATCACCGCCCTCTGACATATCTGAAACTGACCCTGTGAATAGATGGGTATAGATAGAGTGGAGGAGCATCATAAAGTACACCTATTTTGCAAAAATATTGAGACAAAAACTTAACTTTAGTTTTCTGCAGAAAGCATTTCGGAGCTACCGATTTGACAAACACGGTGACACTGAAGCACTAGCAGAATCTAAACATACAATTTCGGTCAGACCAAAATGCAGTTGGATGACTCCGAGATGCTAGGGGTTCACAAAGTAAGTGATTTCAGTCACACCGATCAGTACACTTCGGTTAAACCGAGTTATACTTGTGCAATGGCCTGATCCAAATCAGTGAGACCGAGATCCTCAGATCGGTCGGTCCGAGATGAGTTCGGCGGAAACCTAACCCTAAGTTTTTGCATCAAATCTATTCTAATGGATTTGTTTGGTGGATAGATTGATCTCATTCGTGGAAAGAACTGATACGTCTCCAACGTATCTATAATTTATGAAGTATTCATGCTATTATATTATCATTCTTGGATGTTTTACAATCATTTTATAAAAACTTTGTATCATTTTTCGGGACTAACCTATTGACCCAGTGCCCAGTGCGAGTTGCTGTTTTTTTCTTGTTTTGTACATCGCAGGAAATCAATATCAAACGGAGTCCAAACACCGCAAAATTTTTTGTGGATTTTTTATGGACCAGAAGACATCCAATGGGCGGAGTAGCACCTAGGGGGTGCCCACCTCGGTGGCCTCTCGTACCCCCTCTTCGCCCTATAAATCGTCAAATATTCCCAAAACTCTCGAGGTAACCCTAGATCAGAAGTTCCACCACCGCAAGCCTCTGTAGCCACGAGAAACCAATCTAGACCCCGTTCCGGCACTCCGCCGGAGGGGGAAATCATCACCGATGGCCATCTTCATCATCTCGACGGCCACCATGATGAGGAGGGACTAGTCCACCCTCGGGGCTGAGGGTTTGTACCAGTAGCTATGTGTTTAATCTCTTTCTCTCTCTCTCGTGTTCTTGAGATGTCACGATCTTGATGTATCGCGGGATTTGTTAATGTAGTTGGATCATATGGTGTTTTCCCCTCTCTATCTTGTTGTGATGAATTGAGTTTTCCCTTTGAGATTTCGTTTTATCGGATTGAATACTTTTATGGATTTGAGAGCACGTGATATATGTCTTGCATATGAATACCTGTGGTGACAATGGTGTATTATTTTGATTCACTTGATATATGTTTTGGCACTCAACTCGTGGATTCCCGAGGTGACATTGGGGTAATCTACGCATAGGGGTTGATGCATGTTCTTGTCTTTGTTTCTCTAGTAGAAATCTCGGGGCACTCTTTGAGGTTCTTTGTGTTGGATTGAGTATTATGAATCTGAAATTATTTGGTGTTATTTTAGTACGGACTCTTGCTATTTTTTAGTATTCCTATTACAAAATTCAATATCTACTATCATTACTACGCTTCTATTACATCTCTTCGCCGAACTAGTGCACCTATACAAATTACCATTGTATTTGGTGTGTTGGGGACACAAGAGACTTTTTGTTATTTGGTTGTAGGGTTGTTTGAGAGAGACCATCTTCATCCTATGCCTCCACGGATTGATAAACCTTAGGTCATCCACTTGAGGGAAAATTGCTACTGTCCTACAAAACTCTGTGCTTGGAGGTTGATCACAAGTCTACAAGAACAAGTTGCATAGTAGACATCAACCTCTTTTCTAGCGCTGTTGCCGGGGAGGTGAGTGCTTGAAGGTATATCTTTAGATCTTGAAATTAAATATTTTAGTTTCTTGTTTTATCACTAGTTTGGTTTATAAAAAGAAAAGTACAAAAAAAATGGAGATGGGGTTACCACCAGGTTGTTCTTTATCTTTATAATGTTTACCTTAAGAATAAGGATTTCGATAAGTGTGCTCGATTGCTAGAAAAAGAATTCAACAAAATTTATGGCATAAAAATGTTGGATGATGGGCATGATTGCAATATTGTTAGTATGAATTCCTTGAATATCCATGATGTTAATGATGATTGTATTAGTCATGATAATGATATCTCCTATAAGAATGCCATTTTTGCGGACTAAATTGGGAGTGCAAATGCACACCAAAAAGGGAAGATAGATTTTGTAAGAAGCATAAATATTTAGAAACAAAAAAGTTGCAAGAGAGGCTAGATGATTGTGCTGGAAGATTTAATTTTTCTCGCCATCCTTGTGAACTTTGCAATGAACATGGTGATTTGAATCTCCAATGCAAATTCTTTCATGATCAAAACATGTCCAAAATTTGTGATAACTTGATTACTCTTGAGCATCATAAAGAGCTTATTCTTCTTTTGGGGTATGAAGAAATGAAACGTATAACTAAGGGTATTCCAAAATTTAATCTCAAGAGAGTTCTTGATTTTGATCCAGAGGAAATTTATATGTTTTGTGCGGTAAATTGCATTGAGAATCCTTATATTTCCAACAATCTAAAGACAAGAAAACAAATAGAATATGAAGAGAGTACTAATGAAAGGGAAAATATTTCCCAATACCCTCCTAGTGTTTATTATGATGAATCAAGTAACGAGGATGAGCTTCCTATCCAATCAATCTCTTCAACAAGAAGCATGAAAAAATTGATTAAACCCATACGTGAGGTGTGAAGAAGAAGAAAAGAAGAAAGAATAGATGTAAAAAGGTATCTCTCCCAAATAATGTTGCTCCTATTATTGGTGTGCCTCATGAAAATGAATCAAAAATAATTGTGGAAGATGATGCACTTGATGATGATTTTGTTATGCCTATTGCTTGTTGTGATAATTATGATTGGGAAGATAATGATACTTCTTATATCTTGGAAATCTTTTTGTCATCAACTTGGGAAATTATGATGATAGCAACTGCTATACCATTCGTGCTATTCATACTATTAATGACGAGAGTGACTATGCTTATGTTATGCCAAGCCACAAGCTTGGGGATGCTATGTTTGATGAGAATGACATGTTTGAGAATTTATTTGCTGCAATTAATGTTTGTCCCAAGCTTGGGGGTGCTATGTTTAATGAATATGATCTTTTTAGTCCCCTACTTTGAACGATCAAATTTGCTATGATGATTGCATGCCTCCTATCTATGATGAGAACAAAGTTGCTACTTATGATGATTATTGTGATGATACTTATTTTATAAAAGTAGTTACCATTATATTTATAAAACATGTCATAGTTTTGATTACCCTTTTTCTTAACATTTCTCTTTTAATGTGGAAACAATTTATAGTATTCGAGTTTCATATGATACTCCCACCATTGTGAACGAGAAGAAATTTTCTTGTGTGGAGAGTAATAAATTTTTTATGCTTTCGGATCATGAAAAGAATGCTTTATGTGATGGTTATATTGATGAATCTATTCATGATGCTACTGAAAATTATTATGAGAGAGGAACTTATGATTCATGATGCTCTTGTTATGTTTCATCCTTATCTTTTATGCGAGCATCATTGAACTCATCCTGCCTAGCTTAAAAGGCACTAAAGAAAAGAGCTTGTTGGGAGACAACCCAACAATTTTACCTACTGTTTTTGTGTGTTCACATGGTTATGCTACTGTAGTAATCATGTTTTATTGCTTTCGTTTCAATAAATTGCCAAGTAAGACCCTTGGGATGGTCTATGGTGATAGTTGATTTGATCTTGCTGAAAAACAGAAACTTTTGAGCTCAGGAAAATAATTCTAATTTTTAACAGAAGCGTGATAAAAAACTGATTCTTTTCGCAGAAGATTAATAGACAAATTGTCCAGGTTGTCCTAATTTTCAGAATTTTTGGAGTAGCAGAAGTATGGTTGGAGTACAGATGACTACAGAATGTTCTGCTTTTGTCAGATTCTATTTTCAATGCATAGTTTGCTTGTTTTCTAGTTTCTATGGCTTATATTGTTTAATATAAATTGTGGAAATGATTTTCTACAGTAGGAATTGTGTGGAAACAATTATGAATCTTGTCTTTGATAGTACCAAAGTGAAATGGTTTGCTCTTTATCATACTAACCTATCTCACGAAGTTCCGTTAAGTTTTGTGTGATTGAAGTTTTCAAGTTTTGGGTGAGATGTCGATATGAGGAGAATAAGGAGTGACAATACCCTAAGCTTGGGGATGCCCAAGGAACCGCAAGTTAATATACCAGGAATATCCAAGAAACTAAGCTTGGGGATGCCCCGGAAGGCATCCCCTATTTCGTCTCCAACATTATTGGGAACCTCACTTGGAGCTAAATTTTCATTCGTCACATGATATGTGTGTTGCTTGGAGTGTCATTTTCTTTTGTTAGGATTTGCTTTCTGTTATTTAGAATAGTGTTTTGCATCTTTTATTTCAATAAAAGTGGCAAGGATAGCCTTTGACATGCTTATCTTGCAAGTATATGAGTTGCTATTTCAAAACAGAAAGTTTAAAGATGTTGCAAAAATTCCCAAGAAAACTCAGAATGTGATAAAATGTTGAAATTTTTTGCAAAATAAGCTCTGATAAATTTTCTACGGTGTGGTAAATTTTCACAATTTTTAGAGTTAAGGAAGTATTGATACTCTTGCATTCTTTACAGACTATACTGTTTTGGCAGATTGCTGTTATGTTTGCATTGTTTTCATATTTTTGCTTGTTTAATGATTCTATTTGAGGATAGGAGTATTAAATGTGCATAGGCATTTAGTATGCAATGTTTAATAATAATTTTTGTGATTTCCTATAGTAGAGAATGATAAGGTTTTGCATTGATTTATACTAACTTATCTCACGAGTTCTTGTTGAGTTTTGTGTGGATGAAGCTTTTGAGATTTAGGAAAAAACTGTGATATGAGAGGAATTAAGGATACACAAAATCTCAAGCTTGGAGATGCCCAAGGCACCCCAAGATAATATTTCAAGAAGTATCAAGCATCTAAGCTTGGGGATGCCCCAGTAGGCATCCCACGCTTCTTCTTCAACAATTATCGGTTAGTATCGGTTGAGCCTAAGTTTTTGCTTCTTCACATGTTGTGTGATATTCTTGGAATGTCATTTTGTTCTGTTTTGCTTGCTATTTTAATAAAAATACTTGGATCTGAAACTTTTAAATAAGAAAGAGTCCTCACATAGCTACCTATTTACTTAAACTACTCGCTTGATCTTCACTTATATCTTTTTGGAGTAGCTTGTCATTTACTCTTGTGCTTCACTTATATCCTATGAGTAAATTGTTGAATGAATTGAATATCATGAAGTTGAAATTATATGTTCATATCGTGCCTAGTAGTAGCTTCACATTTGGTATAGAAAGTGAAATCTTTTGAAGCTTGACAATCACAATATTGGTCATACAAGAAATTCCTGAATGATTACTATAAGGAAGAGAACTTTCACATGCAAATACACTATTGATAACCCACAAGTATAGGGGATCGCAACAGTTTTTGAGGGTAGAGTATTCAACCCAAATTTATTGATTGACACAAGGGGAGCCAAAGAATATTCTCAAGTATTAGCAGCTGAGTTGTCAATTCAACCACACCTAGAAACTTAATATCTGCAGCAAGGTATTTAGTAGCAAAGTAATATGATAGCAGTGGTAACGATAGCAAAAGGTAACGGTAGCAAAAGTAATATTTTTGGGTTTTGTAGTGATTGTAGCAGTAACAACGGAAAAGTAAATAAGCGAAGAACAATATATAAAAAGCTCGTAGGCATTGGATCGGTGATGGATAATTATGCCGGATGCGATCGATCATGTAACAGTCATAACCTAGAGTGACAAAGAACTAGCTCTAGTTCATCAATGTAATGTAGGCATGTATTCCGAATATAGTCATACATGCTTATGGAAAAGAACTTGCATGACATCTTTTGTCCTACCCTCCCGTGGCAGCGGGGCCCTATTGGAAACTAAGCGACATCAAGGCCTCCTTTTAATAGAGTACCAGAGCAAAGCATTAACACATGGTGAATACATGAACTCCTCACACTACGGTCATCACCCATAAGTATCCCGATTATTGTCACTTCGGGGTTAACGGATCATAACACATAATAGGTGAATATAGACTTGCAAGATAGGATCAAGAACGCTCATATATTGATGAAAACATAATAGGTTCAGATATGAAATCATGGCACTCAGGCCCTAGTGACAAGCATTAAGCATAGCAAAGTCATAGCAACATCAATCTCAGAACATAGTGGATACTAGGGATCAAACCCTAACAAAACTAACTCGATTACATGATAAATCTCATCCAACCCATCACCATCCAGCAAAGCCTACGATGGAATTACTCACGCACGGCAGTGAGCATTATGAAATTGGTGATGGAGGAAGGTTGATGATGACGATGGCGACAGATTCCCCTCTCCGGGGCCCCAAACAAACTCCAGACCAGCCCTTCCAAGAGAGTTTAGGGCTTGGCGGCGGCTCCGTATCGTAAAACATGATGAATCCTTCTCTCTGATTTTTTTCCTCCCCGAAAGTGAATATATGGAGTTGGAGTTGAGGTCGATGGACCGTCAGGGGGCCCACGAGGCAGGGGGCGCGCCCAGGGGGTAGGGCGCGCCCCCACCCTCGTGGACAGGGTGTGGGCCCCCTGACGTGGATCTTTCTTCCAATATTTTTTATATATACCAAAATAATTCTCCGTTGATTTTCAGGTCATTCCGAGAACTTTTATTTCTGCACAAAAATAACACCATGGCAATTCTGCTAAAAACAGCGTCAGTCCGGGTTAGTTCAATTCAAATCATGCAAGTTAGAGTCTAAAACAAGGGCAAAAGTGTTTGGAAAAGTAGATACGACGGAGACGTATCAAGTCCCCCAAGCTTAAACCTTTGCTTGTCCTCAAGCAATTCAGTTGATAAACTAAAAGTGATAAAAAAACTTTTACAAACTCTGTTTGCTCTTGTTGTTGTAAATATGTAAAGCCAACATTCAAGTTTTCAGCAAAGATTATGAACTAACCATATTCAAAATAACACTTAGGTCTCATGTTTACTCATATCAATGGCATAATCAGCTAGCAAGCAATAATAACAAATCTCAGATGACAACACTTTCTCAAAACAATCATGATATGATATGACAAGATGGTATCTCGCTAGCCCTTTCGGAGACCGCAAAACATAAATGCAGAGCACCTTTAAAGATCAAGGACTGACTAGACATTGTAATTCATGGTAAAAGAGATCTAGTCAAGTCATACTCAATGTAAACTAACAGTAATGGATGCAAATGACAGCGGTGGTCTCCAACTAGTGATTTTTAATAAGAGGATGATGACTCAACATAAAAGCAAATAGATAGGCCCTTCATAGAGGGAAGCAGGTATTTGTAGAGGTGCCAAATCTCGGTTTTGAAATAGATATGAATAATATTTTGAGCGGTATACTTTCATTGTCAACATAACAACTGAGAGATCTTGATATCTTCCATGCTACACACATTATAGGCGGCTCCCAAACAGAATGGTAAAGTTCATACTCCCCCTCCACCAACAAGCATCAATCCATGGCTTGCTCGAAACAACGAGTGCCTCCAACTAACAAGAGTCCCAGGGGAGTTTTGTTTGCAGTTATTTCGATTTGATTTGCATAAACCATGGGACTGGGCATCCCGATGAGCAACCATTTTCTCGTGAGTGAGGAGCGGAGTCCACTCCTCTTGAGAATAACCCGCCTAGCATGGAAGATACAGACAGCCCTAGTTGATACATGAGCTATTCGAGCATACAAAATAGAATGTTTATTTGAAGGTTTAGAGTTTGGCACATACAAATTTACTTGGAATGGCAGGTAGATACCGTATATAGGTAGGTATGGTGGACTCATATGGAATAACTTTGGGGTTTATGGAATTGGATGCACAAGCAGTATTCCCGCTTAGTACAGGTGAAGGCTAGAAAAAGACTGGGAAGCGACCAGCTAAAGAGCAACAACAGTCATGAACATGCATTAAAATTAATCAACACCGAATGCAAGCATGAGTAGGATATAATGCACCATGAACATAAATATCATAGAGGCTATGTTGATTTTGTTTCAACTACATGTGTGAACATGTGCCAAGTCAAGCCACTCAAATCATTCAAAAGAGGATACCACCCTATCATACCACATCACAACCATTTTAATAGCACATTGGCACGCAAGGTAAACCATTATAAGCTCCTAGCTAATTAAGCATGGCATAAGCAACTACAATCTCTAATTGTCATTGCAAACATGTTTCTTTCATAATAGGCTGAATCAGGAACAATGAACTAATCATATTTACAAAAACAAGAGAGGTCGAGTTCATACCAGCTTTTCTCATCTCAATAGGTTCATCATATAATCATCATTATTGCCTTTCACTTGCACGACAGAATAGTGTGGATAATAATAATAGTGCACGTGCATTGGACTAAGTTGGAATCTGCAAGCATTCAATTCAAGAGAGAATACAAGCTAATATGGGCTCTTTGTTAGATAAACAATAATGCATATAAGAGCCACTCAACATTTTCAATATGGTCTTATCCTCTCGACCCCCAAAGAGCAAGAAAAGAAACAAAACTATTTACACAAGAAAGCTCCCAACAAGCAAAAGAAGAACGAGAAATCTTTTTGGGTTTTTAATTACTACTACTACATGCATGGAAAGTAAACTAACTAAAAGCTACAATTAATTTATTTTTGTTTTTCTCAAGGTTTATCAAACACACAAGAAGAAAGCATAAAAAGGGAAATAAACTAGCATGGATATTACAATGAAAAAGTCTGAACACCGACAACTAGCATGAGTGTGTGAATAGGAATGTAATGTTGGTGAGAAGTACGTACTCCCCCAAGCTTAGGCTTTTGGCCTAAGTTGGTCTATGGCCACGGCTGGCCTGGTGAATATCCAAAGTTGTAGCTGGGGTCGTACTAAGATGAAGCGGCAATTGCCTAATGAGCTGCAGCTTGGAGGCAAGCTGTCTCCGCCCTCCTCTCGTACTCGGTCACCTCCTCCTATGCCTGAAAGTCAAAGAAAGTAGGAGCAGGGAGAGCGACGTGATAGGTGCGTCGTCTATCAAAAGATTAGTCGGTACTGGAGGAACTGATCATTCCTCTCAACAAACTGATGACCAACCATAGCATCATAATCTATATAAGAAGGAGGCAACTCAATATCATCTCCACGTATGGGTATCTCAAGAAAGTTAGCTATACGAGTTGCATAAATTCGACCAAAGAAGTCTCCATGAATACGATTATTATGCAACCTACGTGCAACAATAGCCCCCAAGTTGTATTGTTTATCTCCTAAAACAGCGCTCCTGAGAACGCTAAGATCAGGTACACACATGTGACAAGCCTCATCTTTACCATTTATGCACCTTCCTATGAAGGGAGCAAAATAATGTATAGCAGGAAAATGAATGCTCCCTATGGTGGCTTGTGTTACATCTCTAGATTCCCCCACTGTAATACTAGCAAGAAAATCTCTAAATTCGGATTTGCGAGGTTCACTAACATTACCCCACTGTGGGAGTTTACAAGCAGTGTTAAAATCTTCTAAGTCCATGGTATAAGATTTATCATAAAGGTCAAACAGGACAATTTGAGAATTGCGTGATGATGAAAATGTAAAGCTTCTCACAAATGAACCGGTTAAATAGAGGTATTGACGGCACTTATCTGCCTCGAATTTCTCTAGATCAGCATTACGCACATATGCATCAAATTCCTCTTTAATTCCTGCTCGAACCATGAAGTCCTCTGACGACCATTCATAAGGCCGCACTTGACCATCCCTTGGTGGTTCCTCGTCTGCATCGTGTATTGCGGGCCTGGGTCCTTGCTTTCTTAAAGAACCACCTTGGTACATTTTCCTAAACATATTTCTTCCTCTGAAAAATTTCTGAAATTTTTAGTAACTTCAAAATAAAAGTGAACCAAACTCAACAATATTGATAGCAACTACTCCTACAAGTGCCCAGAGACAATATCATGCACTAAAACTACTTTTGACCATATAAATTTGACATGCAAGCTCAAGAACAGGGTCACCTAAGCAGCAAAAATTTGCAATGAATAAAGCACTAGAAAAAAACTAATTGGACCATTGGAGGAGTCACATACCAAAGAACAATCCCCCAAAGCAGTTTTGTGAATGGAGCTTTGAGCTAGGAGATCAAAAATGGCAGCAAGATGAGCTTGAACTCGGGTTTGAGCTGGTTGGTGATTTTTGTGGGAGGAAGAAGGAGTGTGTGGTAGCGGGAATAAGTGGAGGGGAGCCACCATGGGCCCATGAGGCAGGGGGTGCGCCTAGGGGGTGGGCGCGCCCTGGACCCTCGTGGCCAGGTGCTTGCTCCCCCTGATGAGTTCTCAGTGCCAGATATTCTCAAATATTCTAGAAAAAATCATATTTAATTTTCACGGCATTTGGAGAACTTTTATTTTCGGGGTATTTTTTATTACACGGATAATTCAGAAAATAGACAGAAAATACTATTTTTGCTTTATTTAATATAAATAACAGAAAGTAAAAAGAGGGTACAGAGAGTTATGTTTTCTAAATTCATCCATCTCATGCTCATCAAAAGGAATCCACTAACAAGGTTGATCAAGTCTGGTTAACAAACGCATTTCGAATAACATGGAACCAAAGGAATTTTGAATAACACTATGTTACCTCAACGGGGATATGCATGTCCCCAACAATAAGAATATCATATTTCTTCTTGACACTAGGAAGAGGAAATTCAAAACCTCCAATAGTGATTGTTGAAATTTTTCCAATAGAATTGATATTGTGGACTTGAGGTTGTTTCCTCAGAAAGTGTACCGTATGCTCATTACCATTAACATGAAAAGTGACATTGCCTTTGGTGCAATCAATAACACCCCCTGCAGTATTCAAAAAGGGTCTTCCAAGAATAATAGACATACTATCGTCCTCAAGAATATCAAGAATAACAAAGTCCGTTAAAATAGTAACGTTTGCAACCACAAGACACATCCTCACAAATACCAACATGTGTAGCAGGTGATTTGTCAGCCATTTGCAAAGATATTTCAGTAGGTGTCATCTTATTCAAATCAAGTCTACGATATAAAGAGGGAGGCATAACACTAACACCGGCTCCAAGACCACATAAAGTAGTTTTAACATAGTTTCTTTTAATAGAGCATGGTATAGTTGGTACTCCTGGATCTCCAAGTTTCTTTGGTATTCCACCCTTAAAAGTATAATTGGCAAGCATGGTGGAAATTTTAGCTTATGGTATCTTTCTTTTATTAGTAACTATTTCTTTCATGTACTTAGCATAAGGATTCATTTTAAGCATATCAATCAAACGCATACGCAAAAAGATAGGTCTAATCATTTCAGCAAAGCGCTCAAAATCCTCATCATCCTTTTTCTTGGATGGTTTATGAGGAAAGGGCATGGGTTTCTGAGCTCATGGTTCTCTTTCTTTACCGTGCTTCCTAGCAACAAAGTCTCTCTTATCATAACGTTGATTCTTTGATTGTGGGTTATCAAGATCAACAGCAGGTTCAATTTCTACATACTTATTATTACTAGGTTGAGCATCAACATGAACATCATCATTAACATTATCACTAGGTTCATGTTCATTACCAGATTGTGTTTCAGCATCAGAAATAGAAATATCATTAGGATTCTCAGGTGTGTCTACAACAGGTTCACTAGAAGCATGCAAAGTCCTATCATTTTTCTTTTTCTTCCTCTTAGAAGGACTAGGTACATCTACATTAGCTCTCTGAGAATCTTGCTCAATTCTCTTAGGATGGCCCTCAGGATACAAAGGTTCCTGAGTCACTTTACCTCCTCTAGTTGAAACTCTAACAACAAAGTCATTATTTTTACTATTCAATTCATTGAGCAAATCATTCTGAGCTTTAAGTACTTGTTCTACTTGAGTGGTAACCATAGAAGCATGTTTACTAATAAGTTTAAGTTCACCTTTAACATTAGCCATATAATCACTCAAGTGTTCAATCATATAAGAATTATGTTTCAATTGTCTACCAACATAAGCATTGAAGTTTTCTTGTTTAACAATAAAATTATCAAACTCATCTAAGCATTGGCTAACAGACTTATTATGAGGAATATCACCTTCATCAAATCTATAGAGAGAATTTACCTTTACTACCTATGTCGGGTTATCCAGACCGTGTGTTTCTTCAATAGATTATGAATTAAGACCATGTATTTCTTCAACAGGGGGTAAATTCTTAACATCTTCAGCTTTTATACCTTTTTCTTTCATAGATTTCTTTGCCTCTTGCATATCTTCAGGACTGAGAAATAGAATACCCCTTTTCTTCGGAGTTGGCTTAGGACTTGGTTCAGGAAGTGTCCAATTATTTTCATTAGTCAACATATTGTTCAATAGCAATTCAGCTTGATCAACTGTTCTTTCCCTGAAAACATAACCGGCACAACTATCCAGGTAATCTCTGGAAGCATCGGTTAGTCCATTATAAAAGATATCAAGTATTTCGTTTTTCTTGAGAGGATGATCAGGCAAAGCATTAAGTAATTGGAGAAGCCCCCCCCCCCCCCAAGCTTGTGGGAGACTCTTTTCTTCAATTTGCACAAAATTATATATTTCCCTTAAAGCAGCTTGTTTCTTATGAGCGGGGAAATATTTAGCAGAGAAGTAATAAAATCATATCCTGGGGACTACGCACACAACCAGGATCAAGAGAATTAAACCATGTCTTAGCATCACCCTTTAATGAGAACGGAAATAATTTAAGGATATAATAGTAGCGAGTTTTCTCATCATTAGTGAACAGGGTAGCTATATCATTTAATTTAGTAAGATGTGCCACAACAGTTTCAGATTCATAGCCATAGAAAGGATCAGATTCCATCAAAGTAATTAACTCAGGATCAACAGAGAATTCATAATCCTTATCAGTAATAAAGATAGGTGAAGTAGCATAAGCAGGATCATATTTCATTCTAGCATTGAAAGACTTTTCTTTAAGCTTAGCTAATAACTTCTTAAGATCACTTCTATCATTGCAAGCAAGAAAGTCTCTAGCAGTTTCTTCATCCATAACATAACCCTTAGGAGCAACAGGCAATTCATATCTAGGGGGAGAATCTTAATCATCACTTTCATCAATATTATCAGTTTCAATAATTTCATTCTCTCTAGCCCTAGCAAGTTGTTCATCAAGAAATTCACCAAGTGGCACAGTAGTATCAAGCATAGAAGTAGGTTCATCATAAGTATCATGCATAGCAGAAGTGGCATCATCAATAACAAGCGACATATCGGAATTAATAGCATGTGTAGGTGTCGCAAGCTTACTCAAAACAGAAGGTGAATCAAGTGCAGAGCTAGATGACAGTTCCTTACCTCCCCTCATAGTTGAGGGAAAATCTTGGTTCTTTGATCTTTCAAGTTCCTCATAATGATAAGAAGATATAAATCCCAAGTGACTCAAAGAATAGAGCTATGCTCCCCGGCAATGGTGCCAGAAAATGTTCTTGATAACCCACAACTATAGGGGATCGCAATAGTTTTCGAGGGTAGAGTATTCAACCCAAATTTATTGATTCGACACAAGGGGAGCCAAAGAATATTCTCAAGTATTAGCAGCTGAGTTGTCAATTCAACTACACCTGGAAACTTAATATCTGCAGCAAGGTATTTAGTAGCAAAGTAATATGATAGCAGTGGTAACGATAGCAAAAGGTTACGGTAACAAAAGTAATATTTTTGGGTTTTGTACTGATTGTAACAGTACCAATGAAAAAGTAAATAAGCGAAGAACAATATATGAAAAGCTCGTAGGCATTGGGTCGGTGATGGAGAATTGTGCCGGATGCGATCGATCATGTAACAGTCATAACCTAGAGTGACTGAGGGAGTCCTGGATTAGGGGGTGTCCGGATGGCCGGACTATACCTTCAGCCGGACTCCTGGACTATGAAGATACAAGATTGAAGACTTCGTCCCGTGTCCGGAAGGGATTTTCCTTGGCGTGGAAGGCAAGCTTGGTGATACAGATATGTAGATATCCTACCATTGTAACCGACTTTGTGTAACCCTAACCCTCTCCGGTGTCTATATAAACCGGAGGGTTTTAGTCCGTAGGACAACATACACAACAACAATCATACCATAGGCTAGCTTTTAGGGTTTAGCCTCTCCGATCTCGTGGTAGATCTACTCTTGTACTACCCATATCATCAATATTAATCAAGCAGGACGTAGGGTTTTACCTCCATCGGGAGGGCCCAAACCTGGGTAAAACTTCGTGTCCCTTGCCTCTAGTTACCATCCGGCCTAGACGCACAGTTCGGGACCGCCTACCCGAGATCCGCCGGTTTTGACACCGACATTGGTGCTTTCATTGAGAGTTCCTCTGTGTCGTCGCTGTCAAGCTTGATGGCTCCTACGATCATCAATGGCGATGCAGTCCAGGGTGAGACCTTCCTCCCCGGACAGATCTTCGTCTTCGGCGGCTTCGCACTGCGGGCCAATTCACTTGGCCATCTGGAGCAGATCGAAAGCTATGCCCCTGGCCGTCAGGTCAGATTTGGAAGTTTAAACTACACGGCTGACATCCGCGGGGACTTGATCTTCGACGGATTCGAGCCACTACCGAGGGCACCACACTGCCACGACGAGCATGATCTAGCTCTGCCGCCTAACAGTGCCCTGAAGGCCGTACCCGCATCGGCTTCGACCCTTAATTCGGAGCCAACTGCGCCGATCGAGGATGGGCGGATGGACGCCGCCTCGGGGGCTGCGATCCTAACGACGGTCAAGCCGAACACCAGCCCCGCACTCCGCGAGACTCGTGATTCCAAGGAGCCGGACTCCTCTCCAGACTCCGAACAATTCGTGCCTCTGCCGATCGAATCCAATTGCGCGCCGATCATGGAGTTTACTGCCGCGGACATCTTTCAGCACTCGCCCTTTGGCGATATTATGAAATCACTAAAGTATCTCTCTTTATCAGGAGAGCCCTGGCCGGACTATGGTCAGCGAGATTGGGATACGGACGATGAAGAAATTCAAAGCCCACCCACCGCCCACTTTGTAGCCACTGTCGACGATTTAACCGACATGCTCGACTTCGACTCCGAAGACATCGACGGTATGGATGCCGATGAAGGAGACGATGAAGAACCAGCGCCTATTGGGCCCTGGAACGCCACCTTGTCATATGACGTATACATGGTGGACGCACCAAAAGATGACGACGAGGAGCGGAAGGACGCATCGAAGGCTTGTTCCCTCGAAAAGCAGTCAAAGCGGCGCCGCAAGCGCCGCCCCAAATCCCGCCTCGACAGAAATAGAGATCACACAGACCCATCGCTGGAGCAGGACGAACCGCTACCGGACAACGGCAATCCGGATAATCAAACCGAACAAGCAAATCCTATCAAGGATAATGGTTCGGACGACATAACGCCGGACAAGCACCCGGAGCAGCAGACTGCCCGTAGAAGGCTTGTTGCCACCGCGAGGAGTCTGAAAAAGCAGAAGCAAAGGCTCAAGGCTACGCAAGACACACTCCACATCAGATGGAGTAAAATACTCAACACAACAGCGATGTACGGCGACAATCGCCCCTCCAAGAGCTACCCAATGCGGAAGCTGCTACCTGAATTCGTTGAGGAGGCTTCAGACCCCCCACAACCAAATATCAAAGCAGCCACCTGGTCCGATAGACGACCCCTCTATCAACACAGAGCGGCATATAACGCCACTCACAATACAACACGCGACCCATGCGAGGGCTCGCACCCAAAGGACGGCGCAACAAGATCCATCTATGGACCACGCAATCGCGCCACAGCATACAATGCAATACAACAAACATCCGAACAACGTGGTACACCCAGCTACAGGGGTGCCGCACACCCCCTATGTTTCACCGATGAAGTACTGGACCATGGATTTCCAGAGGGATTCAAGCCCGTAAACATAGAGGCATACGACGGAACAACAGACCATGGGGTCTGGATTGAGGACTATATCCTTCATATTCATATGGCTCGAGGAGATGATCTCCATGCCATCAAGTACTTACCCCTCAAGCTCAAAGGGCCAGCTCATCACTGGCTCAAAGGCCTCCCCGAAAGCTCCATTGGAAGTTGGGAAGAGCTCGAAGACGCCTTTCGGGCAAATTTTCAAGGGACTTATGTCCGACCCCCGGATGCGGACGATTTGAGTCATATAACTCAACAGCCCGGAGAGTCAGCCCGAAAGCTTTTGAACAGGTTATCGACTGTCCGGACGCCGAAGCCTTGGCAGCTTTCAAGCATAGCGTCCGCGACGAATGGCTCGCCAGACACCTCGGCCAAAATAAGCCGAGAATGATGGCCGCATTAACAAACCTCATGACCCTCTTTTGCACGGGTGAGGACAACTGGCTAGCCAGATGCAGCACCAGTGACCCTAGTACATCTGAAGTTAGAGATGGAAATGGGAAATCACGGTGCAACAGCAATAACAAACGCCGGAATAAAGAATACAGCACGAAGGGCACGACAGTAAATGCTCTCGGCCAGGTCAAAAGCCGCCCCCTAAAGGCACTAGGGATGAACTGTCCAGCCTCAACAAAATTCTGGACCAAGTATGTCAGATCCATAGTACCCCTGGTAAACCTGCTAATCATACCCACAGAGAATGTTGGGTCTTCAAGCAGTCCGGCAAGCTCAACGCCGTACACAAGGGGGAGGATACACCAAGTGAAGATGAGGACGAGCCTCCCAAGCAAGACACGGGGGAACAAAATAAATTTCCACCAGAAGTCAAAACAGTAAACGTGTTACACGTGATCAAGGGAAAAACAACACGGCACTCCCAGGAAAACAACCCAAGTGCCTGTCACCGCGAAATCCTGCCACTGGTCATCTCAACCGATCACTTTCGACCATCGCGATTACTCAGCAAGTATCCGACACGCAGGGTGGGCTGCCCAAGTATTAGACCCAGTAATTGGCGGATATCACTTCACACGAGTCATGATGGACGGCGGCAGCAGCCTAAACCTAATATATCAGGATACAATCCGCGGGATGGGGTTAGACCCAACACAAATTCGCCATAGCAATACTACCTTTAAAGGAGTAACGCCAGGCCCAGGGGCTCGTTGTACGGGCTCCCTCCTACTACAGGTTATATTCGGCTCCCCCGATAACTTCCGTCGCGAGCATTTAACCTTCCACATCGCTCTATTTCAAAGTGGCTATCAAGCACTGCTCGGACGCGAAGCTTTCGCTCGCTTTAATGCAATACCACACTACGCCTCCCTCACACTCAAGATGCCTGGTCCACGTGGCATCATTTCAGTGCACGGAAATATCAAGCGATCTCTGCGCGCCGAAGAGAGTGAGGCTGCCTTGGCAGCCGCACACTAAAGGCGCCCGGACCAGCGAAAGCATCCAATAGGTCATCAAGACCTCAGACACAACTAATTGAGTCCAGCGCCGCTACTTATACCGAATAAATGGCCGCACCCCTATTTGTCAAGACAAGGGGCTCAACGCGCGCAGACAAACGATCATCGTGCTACACCCGTCCAGGATACGGCACAACGGAGACACAGGCGCAGACGTGCAGCAGGGACCTGCTCCAAGGATTCTTTTTAGATTAAGACCCTGCGTAAACCTTTTTTACTGTCTCTTGTTGATACGTATCCACCGTTGAGAAGGATGCTGACGTCTTGGCATGTGGCCACGCCAGAACAATGCACGTACCTGGACACAAGGGGCTTCTTACAAAGGCCATTATTTAGGCCCGGTTTATACCACTAAGACCGAATACCTTAGGGAGTGTTTGGCGTCGCGAGTTTGGCCTTATATGCATCAGCTCCAAATCATTGTAATTGGTCAAATGTTGGGTTTGCCCGGCTCCTGTGTTTTGGTGCCTTACGTTCCGCTTTACCAGCTAAGGTAGCACTAGGAGAACTACTGCGATTGTGCCCTGGTTCATCCGGATGAGCACCTCAGTAGAGAAAGCCGAAAACTGACTGACATGATATAGCATGAGACTGGTCAACCACTCGATGACCTATTGGAATGTTAGAATTCCTCCGCCTTAACGAAGGGCCGTTTTCCGGCCAGGCATGTACGCACCCCGGGATCGGGAAAGTGCGGAGCCACCAGGGGCTATTTAGTAGCCCCACCATCAAACTCCTATGGCTAAGTGAAAGTGCTAAAGCATTATAGTCCGGTTGCCTCGCTCGCTCCGCTATCACCTCCTTAATAGGACCAAGACGTTGGGTTAAGTGTGAACGTGTGTTTTTGCGAGCACCTCCGCATTATATGCGGGAGTGTTGAAGCCGACGGCTGCAATCTTTCAGGTTATACACATGTATACATAAATGGCCGCCCAGGAGGCATCATATTACTTTCAGGCAAAAGTATAAAAATAGCCTTATAAAAATTTATAAAAGCATTTCGCTTACAATGAGATTACATATCACTCAAACATAATATTTTTTGAGCACTGGGTCTCTATCAAACGAGCACCCTCAAGAACTTCTTCAAAGTAGTGCTCAGCAGCCCTTCGACCTATGGCCGAATCCCGCGCTGCAACAGTGGTAGCATCCATCTCCGCCCAGTATGCTTTAACAAGGGCAAAGGCCATCCGTGCGCCCTCTATGCACGCCGACCTCTTCATCGCATTAATGCGCGACACCACGTCAAGGAACTGCTGCACCAAGCTAAAATAGCTGTTTGGTTTTGACCTTTCCGGCCATAGCTGATCCACAACAGACCTCATGGAGAGTCCAGACAACCTATTTAGTTCGGCCCATTCGGCTAATTGGTCAGTCAATGAAAGCGGACGCTCGGGAGAATGGAATTGTCTCCAAAACAGCTGGTCTACTTCACGGTCCGTCTGACCCTGGAAATACTTGGCCGCATCGGCAGCGCTCGCCGCCAAATCCATATATACATCCTCCGAACTCCACAGCCGATCCAGAGGGGCACACCGTGGATCTCCGAACTTCCTCCGCAACGTAAAGGATTTCCCAGCTACAGTATCCCCGGCTTCCCGCAGCTCCTCCTTCTTTGCCCTCATAGTAGAGCGGAGGTCCTTTCTCGTTGCAGCAGCCTTCTCAAGGTCCGATGCCTTCGCTTGGTTTTCCTTTTCAAGAATCCGGCAACGGTCGGCGGCGGCTTTTAATTCTATGGCCATCTTGGCCATCTTGTCTCGGCTCTCGCCATGCGCGGCCTTCTCGGCTTGCAACTCTTCGGCCGCCTTCAAAGCAGCCGCATTACCCAACCTCGCTTGTTCCTTGGCTCGGGCAAGTTCTGCCCGCAAGGCTTCAACAGTGGCAGCTCCATCTGCAGTCACAACATATTAAAGATACTGGCATCATGCTGCTCTTCCTATGTGGCGTTTACCAGATAATGACACTCACCTTGTGCCTCGTCAAGCCTTTTGTTAACAAGCTCGATGTCGGCATCTGCCGCATCCAACTGCCGTTCTAAATGGGCAAACTCGCTAGTCCGTCTAGCCACCGGAGCTTCCATCATCTACACATAGAGGCAGTATGGTTATTACCTGGGAATATGATCCTCTTTTCGTCGTCGTTTCCGACAACAACCAGAGTCTCAGGGGCTGCTATCTACACAGGGCACACCTAGCATGTGCAGGACTATCATACATTCTTTTACGTACCTCAAAGCCTGTCAGTAGACTCATAAAAGCTTCATGCAATCCGCTTTCGGTGGACGATATTCTCTCCATCACCGTATTCATCAGCACACGGTGTTCATCTAAGATGGCCGCTCGCCCCACCAACTCCCTTAGAACATCCGATCGCACACTAGACGGTGCCGGACTCTTTTGTCTGCTCTCTTCGGGAGCTGGACACTGGGAGCTTCTGGGGTCAATGGGATTATCTTCTGGCCTCGCCGGACTTGGAGAGGCCCTCCGCGACGACACTTCGGGGTCGCCCGCTTCCGGAGCGGAGGAGTCCGGAGGAGGCGTTTCGCTCTCCATCATCTCTGGAAGAAGATCCCCCGAAGACGAGCTCATTTGAGAGGGGCTAAGGCCCGAACTGCAAAGATATATGCGGTGGTTATTTTCTCAGAAGAAAAAGATGGCATATCTGTACTATTAAAGTATTTTGGGTCACTTACGACTCGCGAGAGAATTGATCCCCCCGCGGACTTTGTGCGGCAACAGCGCCCCCCAAGGTAGGACCCTCTGTGGGAGACTTCTTCTCCCGTTTGGAAGCTTCGGCTTCCGAATCCCTGGGCGCAGTCCTTTTCCTCTTCTGGTCGTCTTCCTTCATGGATACGCTCGCTCCCTCGGTTAGAATGGGCAGCGTTGGGGGCCCGCGTCCGCCCGTATTATCCTCCACAGTATCTTCCTCCAAGGGCTCCGGGCAAGGTGCGGTCTAGAGCATCTTTTCCAATACCGGATTTTCCAAACCCTCAGGGAGGGGGGCCGAACACCGAATCAACTTCGCCTTTGTTAGCCAGTCCTGGTCAAAAAGCGAACCCTCAGAAATAACTTCGTAACAAAGGAGAGATAGTATGTTCGGCCGGAAGATGCCTTACCTCTTCGGCGGCGCGGTTACTACTCAGGCCCACATCCTTGGTGATTTCTGGACACTCCACCTGAGGTCTAAACAATGACTTGTACATCTCCTCGTGTGTCAGGCCGAGAAAATTTTGAATGACATGCGGTCCCTCGGGATTGAACTCCAACAGGCGAAGAGGCCGGCGTTTGCAAGGCTGGACTTGACGAACCAGCATAACTTGTATTACCGCAACCAAATTGAAATCTCCATTGAAGAGATCTCGAATGCGGCTTTGCAGTATAGGCACGTCCTTGGCAGGACCCCAGCTCAGACCTCTGCTGATCCATGACATCAGTTGTGGTGGAGGGCCCGAGCAGAAAACAGGGGCGGCCGCCCACTTGGCACTTCTAGGAGCCGTGATGTAGAACCACTCCTATTGCCACAATTCAGACACCTCTGGGATGGAACCTTTGGGCAACGGAGCTCTCGTCATCTTGCATATTGAGGCACCTCCACACGCTGCATGTTGCCCCTCGATCATCTTCGGCTTTACTTCAAAGGTCTTGAGCCATAGGCCAAAGTGAGGGGTAACCCGGAGGAAGGCCTCGCACACGACAATAAATGTCATGATATGAAGAAAGGAGTCCGGAGCTAGATCATGGAAGTCTAGCCCGTAATAAAACATCAAACCCCTGACGAAAGGATCCAGAGCAAGGCCTAGACCTCGGAGGAAGTGGCATACGAACACGATGTTCTCGTTGGGTTCGGGGGTGGGGACGGCCTGCCCTCGGGGAGGCAGCCGATGCAAAATCTCGGCGGTCAGATATCTGGCCTCCCTCAACTTTTTGATGTCTTCTTCCGTGACGGAGGAAGGCACCCATCGGCCTTGAAGATTAGATCTGGACATGACTGAAGGTTCGGAGCACCTGACCTGAACTTTGGGCGTTTGAGCTTGAGGTGGGCGAAGGATTCTATTGAGCACGGGAGGAAAAAATAAAAGCCTTGTCCCTTTATAAAGAGGGTGAATATCAAGCGTCCTCCCCGTGTCCGTTTGGACTTGCCTATAATCTAGGAGTCCTAGAAGCGGTTGGGTTACCCACGCCCGTATTGATAAGAATCCCGGAATAAGGGGACACGATCTCTGCTTCAACAAGACGTACCAAGGAAACCGCCTCGCATGACGCGCTGAGGTGGGATAATGAAACGACTCGGATAAAGGCTTAGCCGTGGTGTGTTACACTACGGAGTACGTCAACAGATTAGATTTGTGTAAATATTATTCTCTCTATGGCAATATGTGGAAACTTATTTTGCAGACCCGGACACTATCTTTGTGTTCAAAATCTTCTATGAAGTACTTGGAGGAGGAACCCGCCTTGCAATGCCGAAGACAATCTGCGCGCCGGACTCGTCGTCATTGAAGCCTGGTTCAGGGGCTACTGAGGGAGTCCTGGATTAGGGGATGTCCGGATGGCCGGACTATACCTTCAGCCGGACTCCTGGACTATGAAGATACAAGATTGAAGACTTCGTCCCATGCCCGGAAGGGATTTTCCTTGGCGTGGAAGGCAAGCTTGGCGATACGGATATGTAGATCTCCTACCATTGTAACCAACTTTGTGTAACCCTAACCCTCTCCGGTGTCTATATAAACTAGAGGGTTTTAGTCTGTAGGACAACATACACAACAACAATCATACCATAGGCTAGCTTTTAGGGTTTAGCCTCTCCGATCTCGTGGTAGATCTACTCTTGTACTACCCATATCATCAATATTAATCAAGCAGGACGTAGGGTTTTACCTCCATCAAGAGGGCCCGGACCTAGGTAAAACTTCGTGTCCCTTGCCTCATGTTACCATCCGGCCTAGACGCATAGTTTGGGACCCCCTACCTGAGATCCGCTGGTTTTGACACCGCCAGTGACAAAGAACTAGCTCTAGTTCATCAATGTAATGTAGGCATGTATTCCGAATATAGTCATACGTGCTTATGGAAAAGAACTTGCATGACATCTTTTGTCCTACCCTCCCGTGGCAGCGGGGTCCTATTGGAAACTAAGCAATATTAAGGCCTCCTTTTAGTAGAGTACCAGACCAAAGCATTAACACATAGTGAATACATGAACTCCTCAAACTACGGTCATCACTGGTAAGTATCCCGATTATTGTCACTTCGGGGTTAACGAATCATAACACATAATAGGTGACTATAGACTTGCAAGATATGATCAAGAACTCTCATATATTGATGAAAACATAATAGGTTCAGATCTGAAATCATGGCACTCGGGCCCTAGTGACAAGCATTAAGCATAGCAAAGTCATATCAACATCAATCTCAGAACATAGTGGATACTAGGGATCAAACCCTAACAAAACTAACTCGATTACATGATAAATCTCATCCAACCCATCACCGTCCAGTAAGCCTACAATGGAATTACTCACGCACGGCGGTGAGCATCATGAAATTGGTGATGGATGAAGGTTGATGATGACGATGGCGACGGATTCCTCTCTCCGGAGCCCCGAACAGACTCCAGATCAGCCCTCCCGAGAGAGTTTAGGGCTTGGCGGCGGCTCCGTATCGTAAAACGCGATGAATCCTTCTCTCTGATCTTTTCTCCCCGAAAGTGAATATATGGAGTTGGAGTTGAGGTCGGTGGAGCGTCAGGGGGCCCATGAGGCAGGGGGCGCACCCGGGGGGGTAGGGCGCGCCCCCACCCTCGTGGACAGGGTGTGGGCCCCCTGACGTGGATCTTTCTTCCAGTATTTTTTATATATTCCAAAATAATTCTTTGTTGATTTTCGGATCATTCCGAGAACTTTTATTTCTGCACAAAAATAACACCATGCAATTCTGCTGAAAACAGCATCACTCCGGGTTAGTTCCATTCAAATCATGCAAGTTAGAGTCCAAAACAAGGGCAAAAGTGCTTGGACAAGTAGATACGACAGAGACGTATCAACTATCTTGGAATTTTTTGTGAATGTGAGCCCCCATCAAAATATTATATGCCAAAATTGTTGACGTTGGACAAGGAAGACAACGTAATGGTTTACGTTTGTTCATATTCACATAGAAGTTTTGTTGTCATAGATCCTTCAACATGTGGTGCTTGCATCCCATCTTTGGTAGCCAAAAATTCTGCACCAAGTAGAGATACTACTTGTGCATCAAAAAACCCTTAAAACCAAATGTTATTTTCAAGAGTCCACCATACCTACCTAAGGATTGAGCAAGATCCTTCAAGTAAGTTGTCATCGGTGCAATAAGGCAATAAAAATTTCTTCTAAAATTGTTAGATCATTTAGTGTAAGAGAAAATTGAGCATTGTACGAACTTGTGACGGCAAAGATTAAAAGCGACAGACTGCATAATAAAGGTTGCTATCATAAGGGGCAATATAACGTAACATTCTTTTGCACTAAGGGATTGAGCATACAAACAAAAAACGCATGGCAACCTCTGCTTTCCTCTGCGAAGGGCATACATTTTACTTTTATGTATTTACTTTCATGCAAGAGTCAGAGTTTTTCTCTCTATTCCTTTTTATTTTTCTCTTTTGGCAAGCATCATGTGGTGAGGAAAGATCTAGGAACATATATCCAGTTGGATATGGGTAGCATGAGTTATTATTGTTGACATCACCCTTGAGGTGAATACGCTGGGAGGCAAAATTATAAGCCCCTATCTTTCTATGTGCCCGGTTGAAATGTTTTGCTCATGTGTATGCGGTGAGTGTTAGCAATCATAAAAGACTATATGATGGTTGAGTATGTGGATCTCTTACTTAAACTCTGTTGAATAAGTTGAATTACAATTGCTTGGTGAATGAGAACATAGGTTGTTGAGTTTCAACAGAATTCGTTGTTTGAACCTTAACATGTGAATTGGTTGGTACTATAACATACGAAGTTTTATAGGAAAGAATTTCTGTTATGATGCTAGGAAAAGTGATTGAAATTGTCATTGATCAAACTTGTGCACTTTGCTAGCATTCACACTTCATAAATTATTTCTTTTATCATTTACCTACTCGAGGACGAGTAGGAATTAAGCTTGGGGATGCTGATACGTCTCAAACGTATCTATAATTTATGAAGTATTCATGTTGTTATATTATCATTCTTGGATGTTTTACAATCATTTTATGGCAACTTTATATCATTTTTTGGGACTAACCTATTGACCCAGTGCCCAATGCCAGCTGCTGTTTTTGCTTGTTTTTTACATCGCAGGAAATCAATATCAAACGGGATCCAAACACCGCGAAACTTTTTGTGGATTTTTTATGGACCATAATACATCCAATGGGCCAGAGCAGCACCTAGGGGGTGCCCCGAGGGGGGCACAACCCACCAGGGCACGCCGGGGGGCGCAGGCGCACCTAGGTGGGTTGTGCCCACCTCGGTGGCCTCCCGTACCCCCTCTTCGCCCTATAAATCGTCAAATATTCCCAAAACCCTCGGGGTAACCCTAGACCATAAGTTCCACCACCGCAAGCCTCTGTAGCCACGAAAAACCAATCTAGACCCCGTTTCGGCACTCCGCCGGAGGGGTAAATCATCACCGGTGTCCATCTTCGTCATCCCGACGGCCACCATGATGAGGAGGGAGTAGTCCACCCTCGGGGCTGAGGGTTTGTACTAGTAGCTATGTGTTTAATCTCACTCTCTCGTGTTCTTGAGATGTCACGATCTTGATGTATCGCGGGCTTTGTTAATATAGTTGGATCATATGGTGTTTTCCCCTCTCTATCTTTTTGTGATGAATTGAGTTCTCCCTTTGAGATTTCTTTTTATCGGATTGAATACTTTTATGGATTTGAGAGCACATGATATATGTCTTACATATGAATACCCATGGTGACAATGGGGTATTATTTTGATTCACTTGATATATGTTTTGGCACTCAACTCGCGGATTCCTGAGGTGACATGGGGGTAATCTACGCATAAGGGTTGATGCACCTTCTTGTCTTTGTTTCTCCTATAGAAATCTTGGGGCACTCTTTGAGGTTCTTTGTGTTGGATTGAGTATTATGAATCTGAAATTATTTGGTGTTATTTTAGTACAAACTCTTGGATAGATCGATCGGAAAGAATAGCTTCGAGGTGGTTTCATACCCTACAAACGATTTCTTCTTATGTTCTCTGCTCGATAGGAACTTTAGAGTGATTCTTTGTTGCACGTTCAGGGATGGTTATATGATCCAATTATATTAGCATTGTTGAGAGATTGCACTAGCGAAAGTACAGACCCTAGGCCTCATTTTCAAGCATTGCAATACTATTTGTGCTCCGTTTTATCAATTGCTACCTTGCTATTTTTTATTGTTCCTATTACAAAAATGAATATCTACTATCATTACTACGCTTCTATTACCATCTCTTTGCCAAACTAGTGCACCTATATACAAATTACCATTGTATTTGGTGTGTTGGGACACAAGAGACTTTTTGTTATTTGGTTGTAGGGTTGTTTGAGAGAGACCATCTTCATCCTACGCCTCCCACGGATTGATAAACCTTAGGTCATCCACTTGAGGGAAAATTGCTACTGTCCTACAAAACTCTGCGCTTGGATGCCCAACACAAGTCTACAAGAACAATTTGCGTAGTAGACATCAAGAACAATGTCAACGATCTTTGTGTAAGAATCGGAATAATGGAGCGCACAAAGAGGTCAAGTCCATACCCTAACTTGGCGACAAACTTGCTATGGCAACAACGGCGGTGAGATTCCCGTTGATGGCGATGGAGACCAGTAGCAGGTGGCACTCGCAACGACGACGACGATCCAGAGACCTAGGGTGTGGCAAAGCTGGGAAAGCGCAGTCGAGTGGTTTGGAGAAATGTCCAAATTTCAACCGGCGGTATATATACCCAGTCACTATCAGTGTGACCGAGTGGAACGATTCGGTGGCACCGAGATGCAAAACTACTAGCAGTTGCTGCAACTCGGTGTGACTGAATTGTTCAAATCGGTTGCACCGAGATGAAAACCTAGATCAACTTAATAAATTTGCTAAGACCGAGTAAGAGTGAGTTGGTCTGACCGAGATGCATTAAGAGGTTTTGGAAGTTAATCCCTTGACGGATCAATGGCTCCGAGTGCTCCTCACCTGGAGGGTCCAAATTTGACTTGTTCAAACTTTGTGATGTAGCATGAATAGAGTTTGAGACGAGAAAAGCATAGATAGCTAGAGGGAGTACTTAGGCATTCTTGTCCATCCATTTGGAAAAAAGAAAAACCAAACAATCAAAGCAACGAATCGATGTCCTCGAATGGGTAAAATTATGCAACCAACATGCTCACACAATAAGATGGCAAATAAAACATGTGCAAAGCATGCACAAACACTCTAGCGTCTATCAAGCAATTGGTGATGACTAGGTCATCTATATATAAGTATATTGAGTGAGGAGTCAAATAACAACATTTGATCGTAGGTCATACTCATCGTTTAGGCACAAGTGGGGTTACCACTTTTACATAAAGCATTGTTGTGTTCACACCATTGGAGTTGTTGTAGCTCAATTCTTAGAGAAAAGCTCCCCCTAGATGTGATATCCCCCCTTAGATGGATGAACTAACCTTGGGTTTTGTCAACGATGACTTCACATAGGTGTTGAAGATGTGGATGGTCAATGTTGATGTAGATCATTTGGAGCAATCCATTGGAGTGGGTTGCACTTTCAATACCTACATGGTTAGTCCCACAAGGAACACACAAGGATATCCATAGACATAGAGTGAGACTCACATATCATGTTGTCCATGAAAGCATTAGGTTACCTTGTCCCTTTTCTTACCAACAAGAGGGTTTGTGACTCCTTGAACTGGTGCAAGTTATGGAAGTTGATTGCACTTGTCCTTGCCAAAGTGAATATGAGTGAAGTATGTTGGCGGAGTCACCATCAAGAACTCTCTAGTTCTTATTATTTGGGACACACATAAACTTGATGGGAATCCTTGGAGTTGTAGTCGTACCTGATGAAGTAGAAATTGATGTAATCTTGGGAACCCACTTGACTAAGGCCTTAGGAGCTTCTTCAAATGAGTCAATCTCTTCTTGAAACTTGTCCTTTCCTTTTAGCTTGTGGTCTTGTGGTGGAAGATCGTCTTGAGCTTGTGTCCCCTTGAAAGAAGTGGGGTCATACTTATCTTGTTGAGGAACAAACTTCGTCTAGGGGTATTGATCTTCTTCCCCCTCAACTCCATTGTCATTGAACTTCCGTTCAAAAGCAACACCTTGATTCTTCCGGTGCCTTCCTTGCTTGCGTACAATTTCCTCAAATTGCTTACTTCCAGCAAGGCTATTGTAAACACCTTTCTCTATAATTCCCTTCAATACGATATTTTCTTGCTCAAGTGTAACTTAGCTAAGAGAATCATTAGTGGAATCAAGAGAACTAATAAAGCAACAATATTGGATTTAGCATGATTATTGTTACTACTAGAAGAAGAATCTTTCTTGCCCTTGTTGCTAGATTTTACTTGTGGCATGTAAGTAGACAAGAGTAAACACTTGGCAATGTAAGAAGAACTTTTCTTTTGAAGGTCATCATTGATTGCTTTTAAGAACACATGCTCTTTCTCTAAATTGGGCTTCTCAAAGCGTAGCTTCTCATGAGTCTTTAAAAGCTCTCAATGATCCTCTAAAGCGGTTTCATGAGCTAACTTAAGAGTGTTTAGTTCTTTAGTTAGGCGCTCAATCTCCTTCTTGTCATTGTCATTTGTTTCATCTTGATTAGCATGATTAATAGCAATTTCATCATAGTTTTCATCACTAGTGTTGTCAACAAGTAAATCATCATCACCTAGCAAATCATCTTCATCACTATTGAAATCAACATACTCGGGGTGTGATACCTTAGGGCCTTTTGCCATGAAGCATCTTCCAATTCCTTCATTTGGTGAGTCAAATATGTCGTAGGAGTTGGATGACACAAGTGCAAGACCGACAACACCTTCATCTTGAGTATATTCGGAGTCGGAGTGATAAATTCTCTCGGAGTAGTTGTCGGAGTCAGAACCGGATACCCATTCACCAACGTGATCTTGATGTCTTCGTGTTGTGTAGCTCTTTGATGAATTGTCCTTCCTTTCCGAATCCTTGCTTCTACGAGAGGGTCTTTGTTCACAACGATCATCTCTACTCCTTCTCTCTCTTGGTAGTGATTCATTTATTTTTCTTCTCCTTTTAGGTGAATCTTCTCTTCTCTTGTAGGGAGCTGTACACTCATTGGAGTAGTGTCCAGGTCTTCCACAATTGTAGCAATTGCGATCACGACTAGAAGAGCTTTTGTCATTGTAGGAACTTGACTTGGAACTTCTCTCTTAGCTTTTACTCTTGTAGAACTTGTTGAAGTTCTTCACCATTAAGCTCAATTCTTCAATGAAGACTTGTGATACGTCTCCAATGTATCTATAATTTTTTATTGTTCCATGCTGTTATATTATCAATCTTGGATGTTTTATAATCATTCTGTAGTCATTTTATATCATTTTTTGGTCCTAAACTATTGACATAGTGCCAAGTGCTAGTTGCTATTTTTTGCATGTTTTTACATCACAGGTAATCAATATCAAACAGAGTACAAACGCAGTGAAACTTTTTGTGGATTTTTTTGACCAGAAGACAACCAATGGGCCGAAGAAGCACTTGGGGGCTCCTCCGAGGGGAGCACAACCCACTAGGGCGCGCCTGGAGGCCCAGGCGCGCCCTGGTAGGTTGTGCCCACCTCGGGTGCCCCCTGGACCGCCTCTTTATTCTATAAATACCCCAATATTCCAGAAACCCTAGGGGAGTCGATGAAAATAAATTCCAGCCGCCACAGAGTCCGAAGCCAATCTGGACACCATCACAAAGGGGTTCACCACTTCCATTGGTGCCTCTCCAATGATGCGTGAGTAGTTCTTTGTAGACCTTCGGGTTCGTAGTTAGTAGCTAGATGGCTTCCTCTCTCTCGTTTGATTCTTAATACAATGGTCTCTTGGAGATCCATATGATGTAGATTCTTTTGCGGTGTGTTTGTTGGGATCCGATGAACTTTGAGTTTATGATCAGATCTATCTCTTTTTATTCATGAAAGTTATTTGAGTTTCTTTGATCTCTTATATGCATGATTGCTTATAGCCTCATATTTCTTCTCCAATATTTGGGTTTTGTTTGGCCAACTTGATCTATTTATCTTGCAATGGGAAGAGGTGCTTTGTAGTGGGTTCGATCTTACGGTGCTTGATCCCAGTGACAGAAGGGGAATCGACATGTATGTATCATTGCTACTAAGGATAAAACGATGGGGTCTATTTCTACATTAATAGATCTTGTCTACATCATGTCATCGTTCTTATTGCATTACTCCATTTCTCCATGAACTTAATACACTAGATGCATGTTGGATAGCGGTCGATGTGTGGAGTAATAGTAGTAGATGCAGGCAGAGTTGTTTGAAGAGGAAGCTACTAGGGCTATGTTCTCTCAAGAGAACCATTGCGAGGCAACGTTCATGAATGCTTCAGCTGCGGGAGGGTGATGGAAGTACAAGGCTGTTTCATCAGCAAGAGAGCCATAGGCAAAGAAAGAATATCCTTCGATCGGTGAAGTACAATGGGACCATATACTTCGGGTAGGAGGAGGTGGCATCTGCGATGGATGCCTACTATGGCGCAACTTTTGGCACTACAGACTCAAGATACTACACTCTAAATCTCCATGATCTGGACTTGCCACATCTAGATTTATCACAGCTAGAAGAGCCATTCTCTCCTGAGGAGGTGGAGAAAGTCATCAAGGATATGCCCCCAGATATGGCACCGGGGCCGGATGGGTTTACGAGCAGGTTTTATGCCACATGCTGGAGCATCATAAAAGGAGACTTTATGAAGGCCATGAACTGCTTCTACAAAGGAGATTTCCGAGGTTTGGCCGCGATTAATAAATCCCTTATCACTCTTCTGCCCAAGAAGAACGGTGCTTTGGAGGTGGCTGATTTTAGGCCGATTAATCTCGTCCATGGGGCTATGAAAATCTTCGAGAAGGTGCTTGCTTGTAGATTGGTGCTATAACTTCCGAAGCTTGTGGGGAATCACCAACGTGCTTTCATGAAGGGTAGATCTCTGCATGATAACTTCATGTTGGTCCAAAGCACGGCTCGCAGACTAAATGCCCTACGAAAGCCTGCGATATTACTCAAGATGGATATCTCAAAGGCATTCGACTCTGCACAATGGGACTTCTTGATTGAGGTGATGCGGCAACTTGGTTTTGGACCTAGGTGGAGATCATGGATATGTGGGATTCTTGCAACATCCACCACCAAGATTATGGTGAATGGGGACCCCGGGGACACCATTTACAACTGCAAGGGGTTGAGGCAAGGCGACCCGATTTCGCCAATGCTTTTCATCCTTACTATGGAGCCTTTGCAGATGTTGTTTGAACGGGCCATGAGCAGAGGTATTTTGGAGCCATTGGCTCGGAGAGGAATGAGGCAATGTATATTCATCTTTGCGGATGACGTGGTGGTTTTCATCAAACCTACACCTGTGGAGCTTGACGTTAGTAAGCGTATCTTTGACATGTTTGGGGAGGCATCAGGCCTGCGGATAAATATGGGAAACTCAGCTACCCTCCCAATAAGATGCAATGAGCAGGAAATCAATATGGCAAGTCAGCAGTTGGGATGCCCAAGAGGATCTTTCCCGATCAAGTACCTGGGAATACCTCTGGCTTTGAGAAAGAAAACACCGGTGCAGTGCAGTACCTTGTGGATCATATGGCAAATTGCTTACTGAAGTGGAAGGCGGCACTAATGCTGAAGAGTGGACGACTTACTTTGGTCCAGTCAGTGCTATGCACCATGCCCATTCATGCCATGATGGCCTTGGACCTCCCGATGAGGAAGATTACTGCAACGAACAAGGTGTGTAGAGGGTTCCTCTAGTGCAAGAGGGCCAATGCGAATGGTGGCAACTGCGCAGTCGCCTGGGAATCCGTATGTGCACCAAAATGGGCCGGAGGACCGGGGCTGCCGAACCTCAGATGGCTAAATGTGGCCATGCAGGCTAGGTGGCCTTGGATTAAGAGGTTGACACAAGCATACCATGGAGTGAGTTAAAAATAAGAGTTCCAATGAAAGCAAAACTATTGTTCCAGGCAGCGACAAGAAGCGAGGCGCATTGTGGACTTACTACACTCTTATGGGAAGATCGTTGGATTGATGGCATGAGGGTGAAGACCTTGCGCCAACCATATATGGCATGATATCGCAGGGCGCTAGATCGACGAGGATTGTTGCACCGGCAATCGAGGATGGATCCTGGGCATTGGATGTTGGTCCAGATATTGGGGAAGATGCACTGCAGGAATTCCTACTGCTATGGCTTAGAGTAAGCATGTGGGAGCCGGAGGCGGATGTGCTAGATACGATCTCTTGGGCCTGGGAGACTAACGAACAATACTCAGCGAGGTGGGCATACGCGAGAAATTTTTGGGTCCGGACTGTGGAGCCCATGACGGAACTGACTTGGACATCTAGGGCCCCATCCACTTGCAAGTTCTTCACATGGCTTGCACTATGGGACCGGTGTTGGACCTCGGATAGGCTTGCACGGAGAGGACTACCGCATCAGGACGCATGCCCCCTATGTGACCAGGAGGAGGAAACGACCAACCATGTGCTACTAACATGTGTGTTTGCTAGATCAACTTGGGTTGTGGTATGCGAGGCTCTCGGCATGCCGGATTGGACACCTACGGCACAAGACTCCCTACGCACATGGCTTCGGGATAAGCAAGGTCCCAACAACTTACAACGGAAGGATCTACATACCATCTTTATTCTTACACATTGGGAGCTGTGGAAGCATCGAAACGCTATTGTCTTCGACGGAGCATCTCCTTTGGTGGAGGTGCTTCTAGGTAGAGTGAGGTCCGAAGGCATGTTATGGTCGGTAGCTGGGAAGTTTAAGGGGAATGTAGACCCTTTCTTCTGTAGTTTACATAGGTGGGCGAGTAGGGAGGAGTAAAGTGTAATGACACTTTTGTAAATATTGGTGGAGGCATTCTTTTGCCTTTCTTCTTTAATATATAATATGCACACTCATGCATATTCGAGAAAAAAGAGTCAGTCTACTAATCTTGGACGTGATGCCTATATAATAATCATTGCCTGGATATCGTCATGATTATTTGAAGTTCTATCAATTGCCCAATAGTAATTCGTTTGCCCACCGTTTGCAATTTTTCTTGAGAGAAGCCACTAGTGAAACCTACAGCCCCCGGGTCTCTTTCTCATATTATTTGCCTTTGTGATCTATTTTATTTGCCTTTTATTTTCAGATCTATTAAACCAAAAATACCTTGCTGCAATTTATTCCTATTTATTTTATTCGGTGTTCGATCTATCAATCTACTACAATTTATTCACGTCCGTTTGCCAATTTCTGGCACCATTACCCAAAAGGGATTGACAACCCATTTAGTACGTCAGGTTGTGAGTATTTGTTATTTGTGTGCAGGTGCCGTTTACGTGTTGTTGCTTGGTTCTCCTACTAGTTCGATAACCTTGGTTTCATCACTGAGGGAAATACCTACCATCGCTGTGCTGCATCATCCCTTCCTCTTTGGGGAAATACTGACGTAGCTTCAAGCCACATCAAAAGGAATTTCTGGCGCCGTTGTCGAGGAGGATCTTCAACATATACCAGGTTCCTTATCACAAATCTCATCTCCTTGCAATTTGCCATTTGCCTCTCGTTTTCCTCTCCCCCACTTCACAAAAAATTTTCGTTTTTATTCGCCCTCTTTTTTCGTTTGTCGTTTTCTTGCAAGTTCTATTAGTGTCCTTGCTTTCTAGTCATTATGGCTAGCGTGCCTACTCCTCATTTGTCACCAAATTTTGAAGTTCTTTACTTCAAGCAAAGACAAGGAGAAAATTTGAAAGAAGCTTGGTACAGGCTTATGGAATCTTATCGTATTTGCAATTTAAAGGGGGACGCTAAGATCTTGCTTTATAATTTTTAAATAGGATTTTGCCGCTAAAGGGAATTTTATTGAGCTTGATGGCAATGCTGCCTATGAAATTTGAGAAGGAATTTTGGGGGTTCCTCCTCAAAAGAAGGGGTTTTCTTTCACCCTAGAGGGAGTCCAAATGTTGGACAAACTTGGTGATTTGCATAAACACATGGTTAAATTGCAAAAATATAATGGACCCCTCAAACATCTCAATGGTAGTATCAATCGCATGAATACCCTGATTACTCTTTGCAACAAGCGATTGGATATTTTGGATCTAAAGATGATTTCTTTTCCCGAGAATTTAGGGAAGCGTAAAGAGCCTCCCAGGTTTGAGGAAACCCTTACAAAAGTTCCAAAACTACGGATGACAAAACTTAGATTCTTCCTTTATGCCTAGCTAAGGGCGTAAAATTATAGCGCTTGTTGGGAGGCAACCCAATGAATAAAATTTATTTTTACTTTTTGCTTTCTATTCTTGAGTATTAGCACAATTATGCTACTGCTATGATTGTGTTTTTTTCTGTTTTAATTAGTGTTTGTGCCAAGTAAAGCCTTTAGGATCTTCTTGGGTGATAGTTCTTTGATCTTGCTGAATAACAGGAAATTTTGCGCTCGCGAAAATAATTTTTGTTTGTAACCAAAGAGCGATAAAATACCAATTCTTTTTGCATAAGATTCTTATACAAATTTCCCAGGTCTTCCAAATCTTTCATAGTTTTTGGAGTTATAGAAGTATTCGAAATATCCATATTGCTACAGACTATTCTGTTTTTGACAGGTTCTGTTTTCTCTGCATTGTGTGCTTGTTTTGATGATTCTATGGTTTTATTTGATGAGTTTTTTCCATAGAAAAGTTGGAATACAATAGATATAATGCAAGAACAAAATATGAATTGGTTTACTATAGCACTTTGATGTGGTTTGCTACCTACACCATTTCATCCTACTTTCTCTGACAGAAATAGAATTTTTGGAGTGATTCTTTGTTGTACTTGAGGGATTATCATGTGGTTTAGTTATGTTAATGATGTTGAGAGGTTGTACTATTGGAAGTACGAAC
The DNA here is from genome assembly GCF_003073215.2 of Triticum urartu. NCBI lineage: Eukaryota > Viridiplantae > Streptophyta > Magnoliopsida > Poales > Poaceae > Triticum > Triticum urartu. The sequence continues at coordinate 513,334,735 of NC_053027.1, read as the reverse complement.
CCTAGACCTTATTTCCAAGCATTGAGACACTATTTTTACTCAGTTTTGTTACTTGTTACCTTGCTATTTTTATTTGTTCCACTACAAAAAAAGACACATCCGTGACATTATGGCCCAAACGTAAAAACAATCTATCATGGATATGACATTTCTATGATGATAATTGTGACAAAAGCACATATCATTATAGATTTGGTGAGCTCCTACTTCTATGGCAAAAATTATGATAGAAAATGGGCTTTTCGTCTTGGGCGGAGCAGAGACGCACCTGCATGACATTCTTTGGGCTATCCATGACGTTAAAAATCATGGTAGAAGTGAGGACGAGTAAAATTTTTGGAGAGTTCGCAGTTACGGTGGGTGGTCGGGGCCAAGCGATGCAATGTGGTTTGTGCATTCCTCTCGTACACGCGTTGATACGTCTCCGTCGTATCTACTTTTTCAAACACTTTTGCTCTTGTTTTGGACTCTAATTTGCATGATTTGAATGAAACTAACCCAGACTGACGATGTTTTGAGCAGAAGTATCATGGTGTTGTTTTTTGTGTAGAAATAAAAGTTCTCGGAATTGGATGAAACTTTTTGGAGATTTTTTATGGAATATATAAGAAATACTGGAGCCAAGATGCATGAGAGGGGGGCCACTTGTTTCCCACAAGGCAACGGGGCGCGACAACCCCCCTAGGCGCACCCTATGACCTTGTGGGTGTTGGAAATATGCCCTAGGGGCAATAATAAAATGGTTATTATCATATCTCCCACTCATGATAAATGTTTATTATTCATGCTAGAATTGTGTTGACCAGAAACTTAAATACATGTGTGAATACATAAACTACACCGTGTCCCTACTAAGCCTCTACTACACTAGCTCGTTAATCAAAGATGTCTAAGATTTCCTAACCATAGACATCAGTTGTCACTTGATATCGGGATCACATCATTAGGAGAATGATGTGATGGACATACCTAACCGTAAGCTTACATATCGTTTAGTTATTCTCTACAACTTTCTTCATGTCAAGTATCAGTTTCGTAGACCATGCGATCATGCCACTCTCGAATACCGTAGGAATAATTTGTGTGCTATCAAACATCAATTCATAACTGAGTGTCATAACGGTGCTCTACAGGTATTTCTGAAGGTGTTTGTTGGGTTGCATGGATCGAGACAGGGATTTGTCATTCCGTGTGATAGAGAGATATTTCTGGGCCGTCTCGGTAATACAACATCACAAGAAGCTTGCAAGCATGTGACTAATGGGTTTAGTCATGGGATCTTGTATTATGGAACGAGTAAAGAGACTTGTCAGTAACAAGATTGAACTAGGTATGGAGATATCGACGATCGAATCTCGGGCAAGTATCATATCACCGAACAAAGGGAATTATATACGGAATTAATTGAATCATTGACATCATGGTTCAAGCGATAAAGATCTTCGTGGAATATGTGGGAACCAATATGGGCATCCAGGTCCCACTATTGGTTATTGACCGGAGAGGAGTCTTGGTCATGTCTACATGATTCTCAAACCCGTAAGGTCGCACACTTAATGTTCGGTAGCGCTAGGGTAGTATTGAGACATTAATAATGGAAAGTAAGAAGGTTGTTTGAAGTCCCGGATGGTATCCGGGACGTCACGAGGAGCTCCGAAATAGCCTAGAGGTAAAGATTCATATATGGAAAGTTGTTACCGGGGTTCCGGACAAAGTTCGGTTTTTCCGATATTGCACCGGGACGCTTCCAGAAGGTTCGGGAGGACTCCGGAGGGGTCCGAAAGTCCATAAAGGTTTCCACCATGTCCCATACAGTAGCATGGGCTGTAAGAGGGTACCTTGGTCTTATTGGGCCAGGCACACCAGCCCCTACAAGTAGGGCTGGACCAAAAGCTCGTAGCTCGCGAGCTTAATGAGCGCTAGATAGTTCAACTCGTTAAGCTCGGAGCTCGCTTCTTAATGAACAGAGCCAATCATTGATTTCAGCTCGTTAAGCTTAACGAGCTTAACAAACTAGCTAACGAGTTTCACGAGTAGCTTGTTAACCTCGTTAGTAACAACATAACACATATTTTCATCTTATGTGACAAACTTTTTGTAGCACCTCAGGCCATCAATTTAATCTAATCGACATATGAGGCGACAAACTAGTGCATTTCCTTTTGTAGTCACCATATTTTATCTTGGAAACCACACCTACACAACAATCTTGTATATCATAACACATTATAATCTGTTAACGAGCGCTCGCGAGCACTCACGAACTTAATGAGCTTCAAACAACACTACAAAAAATACACTTTCGTGATGATACGTGTTTGTCACAGTAGGTCGCGTTTTTTGTCATGCATGTACATCCATGACGATTTTATGACAGAATCAAGATAGTCATACATGTGCTGTCATAGAAGTGTTCCATGACATTACCAAAATTATCATCACGGAAGTGTCCACTTCCATGACGATAAATCGCGCGTCACAGAAGTGCTTTCGTCAAGGGTGACCGACACGTGGCATCCACCATAATGGAACGTCATTAAGCTATCGGGTCGGGTTTTGGATCCGATAACCCGTTAACAGCCCCGACCAATCGGGATTTTCCACGTGTAAAATCATCATTGGCTAGAGGAAACACGTGTCGGCTCATCGTTGGGACAGATGTCATCCACTCACTGGACAGAAGGCGCCTATGATACGTCGACATGTGGCACGGCCCAACAGTGGCCCATTCCTGTGAAAAGGCCGGCCCGTTTGACTTGGTCAAAAGCTGGCGGGCCGGCCCATGGAAAGCCTGTTAACGGCCTGTTCGCATATAGCCCATTTACAGCCCGCTAACCCAAGGCCCGTTACGCCCTATCCGAATTAGGCCCAGTAGCATCGTCTGGGCCATCCAATATGATTCAGTTCTGGCCCATGTATAGCCCATGACGTCTTTCGGCCCATATGAGGCCCTTTGTAACTCTTGGCCCATTAGCGGCCCGTGCTGAAACTGGCCCGTAATGAATAGTGTATTACTTTACACCCATTAACGCCCCGTGGTGAAACTGGCCCGTAATGAACAGTGTATCACTTTATACCCATTAACGACCCGTTATTCCGTTGGGCCGTTTCCAGCCCAAGTTAACTTTCGTCCTTTTGAGGGCCCATTTATTCTTGGGCTCATTTGCAGCATTTGGTTACTTAAGGCCCGTTGCTGTCATTTTCTGCTTGTGGGCCAAATTCAGCGCATCGTTACAGTCGGCCCGTTTGTGGACCGTTAGTCTATTGGGCCATTTTCATAGCATCACCAAATATGGCCTATTAATGACCCATTACGGTCAGCCCATAAAACGTATGATTTCCATTAAAGGCCCGTCTACGGCCCATTAAAGGCCCGTACAAGACCCATAAATGAGTCGGCGGCCCATGGATCCTACGAGACGTAGAAGGCCCATGGATCCGACGGCCCGTGAAGGGCCATGGTTGGGCGAGTTTGCCCCCGTTTGAACGATATAGCATATTCAAAGAATTATCCTACTCAATACTATCACCTCTAAAAAGCATACACTATACAACAAAGAGATCAAGGCATAGAAAGGTAGGATAATCCTACACTATACAATAAAGAAATTACAGCCGATTATACCCACTGGGCATTATGGTTCGGCACAGGTGATAATAAAGCATACACAAACAGTAATTTGCATACACTGGGCAAATACAGCTCATACATCATGGACACGCATCAACTTAAATCCATTTGAACTATAATCTCTTCAGAAAATAGGATTGGCCGGATTCAGATAGCACAAATTTCAGTCTGCAAAATCTCCAATTCCTTCATGGTTACCTCAGTGTCTTGTTTCATTTTTTGACTCCTGCATCTAATACCTGCATGTCTAGTCTCAACTTGTTGATTATACGTTGACAATCATGTACATGTTGTCTTGCCACCTCTAGTTGATGGTCGAGAACATCAGCACATTCCAATTCCAATCCATAATCATTCGGTAATGGCCATGCCGCACTGCTCGCAGATCTTTGTGTTGATGTCACTTCATCCTGAAATGTTTCTTTAAGTACACATGACTAGGGCAAAAATATAGTTACAATAGTGAAGCGAACAAGACACTATTTTGTACTACATGGCAAAATAGGACTAATAATAATGTTACACGTCACTTTCAAAAAAAATGTTACACGTCATGAAGCATAAGCAAGTGATATTTTAAAAATTATAAAAAAGGTAGTCTGTGCAGCCTGCATACAGAAATCCCTCTTAGCTCACCAAAGGAGCATGATGTTGGGGCCCAATCGAAAACACAGACAAGTTACAAATTTAGACAACACGTTGCGTAAGTAAGCAAGCAGTTGGCCATTCTGTGCCTCAATTAAAGTCTTAGGGAGCATAATGAACAACAGAGGGTTTCATACAAACATAATACAGCAAGCAAAACTATGCAATCATTAGCATAGTATAAACTAGATTGTGAGCCTCATGCAATAATAGTTGGTTAATAGACTTCAAAGCTTCAGGCACACTTCGGCAGAGTAATTAATGCTAAGGCCTTTAATTATGTCAACTAATAGTGATACAAGTACCGAACATCAGGCATGATTATTTGGGCATCACATTAACTGAGGACAAATAAAGCAATTGAGAAGAGAAAATTAACTATGCCTGAAACAAACAAGGAATTGAACTGTTGAGTTGCATACAGTGACTTACCTTAGCAGGTTGAAGAGGCTCATCGCAGCTCCTACTTCTCTTGCAAGGCTCCTTCCTATCATCTTGTACTTGGAAATCCTCAATCTTATCTTCATTGCACCCCCTCTGCAAGGTGACACAAACTAGTTACTCATCTCCTTGGAAGATAAATATGCATACTTTCTAGTCTGTGAACACAAAAGAATGAGATTATAACAAAACAACACCACATAATGAAACATGCCGCATCTCTTGCACTTGCACACAATGAAATGAGCATTTACTATGTCTGCACTATGTAAAAACTAGGCATACCTTCGAACTGGATCTCCAGGTACTCTTGGAGAGCCTACTGTAGTGTACAGCCAAACCTTTATGTCACCTATGAGTTAGACAAGGCCCCACTACAGCAGCCCTTAGTGTTTAAATCGTTGACAAGCTCTGTCAGAGTGTTAGGTCAAGAACAACAAGTAATCAAAGCAAACAGTCCTAGTATGGCTGGCTGATGCAAACAAGCAATTGAACAGATGTGTGAGCAAATCCTACATATCAAGAAAAGAAGCAAAGAAGGAGGCTTAAAGACCATCACTTGACTGACCAGATTTAAGGGGCATTTAAACATCATGTGCAACGTATGATCTAACATAAACATTGCATATTCCAGATTCTACAATGGAATGCACATGTATTAGGTTATGCCATATATGATGATGCCTAAATGTATAGATAGCACGCATGAGTGATTCATCATTGCACGCACAATTGAATTGCAGGTTAAGGGCCAGTTCGATTCCACCTTTTCGGGGCATATTGTCAAAATAAGCCATAAAAGATGTAAAGAAGTCATTTTTGAGTTATGGGCTTGGGCTTAACTAATTTCGCTTTGGAGGCGGGTGTTTTAGGTAGAACCTCACTAAAAATTGAAGGGAAGCGGAATAGTGAAATGACTCTGTTGTCTGCCTATATTACACTCAAAATGCAACTGCTGACACCCGTGTCACACCTGACCCTCAAGTAAAAACAAACACGCAAGCATTCATTGCCCTGCCCGCTTGCATCTCCTCTCCCCTTTCCCTCTACCTCGATCCCTTGCCTGCAGCACTAGGGTTCCTCTAGCGAGCCGTCGCCACTGGTCCCATCTATCCTGGTCCTCGACGATGCTATGTCTAGCTAGGCTACATGGCCGGCGGGTAGGGGCACATCTCCCTGGCTGCTCCTCCCTCTGGCGCCGCCCCTCATTCTCATGGTCTCCAGCAGCTGCTCCACTGTGGTTCGTCCAACGCACTACTCCGGCGGGCGCTGCACAACTATGGCTGATGCCACACTGCGGCAGAAGGCACCTTATTCCCCCTCCCCTTCTCCCAGGCCATGGCCTTGAGGTGCTGTTGAAGGATGAGCTCATCCAAAAAGGTGAGGATATCCTCTGATTTTTTGCCAAATTTTCATTCTGATCCACTATATGATGAATTGCTATGAGCTGCTTCTGCTGCTGCTATATGATGCATTGCTATGAGCTGCTCCTGCTGCTATATGATGAATTGCTATGAGCTGCTACTGCTGTATGATGAGTTGCTATGAGCTGCTGCTGCTGCTATATGATGAATTGCTATGAGCTGCTGCTGCTATATGATGAGTTGCTACAAGCTGCTCCTGCTGCTGCTATATGATGAATTGCTATGAGCTGCTCCTGCTGCTGCTATATGATGAATTGCTATGAGCTGCTCCTGCTGCTACTATATGATGAATTGCTATGAGCTGCTACTAGTATATGATGAATTGCATACTGCTGCTGCTGTATGATGAGTTGCTATGAGCTGCTGCTGCTATATGATGCTTTTAGGTGGTGCTACTATACGATAATAACCAGCCACTTGGACCATCGAATTTCAATAAATAATTGTTCTTCATTTAAATGTGGGTCATGCGTTCTTCGTTTAAATTAGGCAATGGGATCTCTATGGAAAACATTGACCAAAGTAGATTGTGCCAAGTAGATGGTATCTTTGTATTTGCATTTTGAGAAAATAGTGATGGTTTGTTTTCCTATCATATTAATTACTGCACTGGGTTCAATTTGTGATGTTTGCAAGTCAAATTAATTTCCATATGGGTAGGAAAATGAAAAAAATATAATGCATTCTAGACTTTCCACTGATCATACCAAAGATAAGCTGAAAACGTAATGAAAAGAACTGGTTGGCTTATTACATGGAGCTTATATTCACAGGTGCTTATTTTCTTAGGGTAACTCGTAATAAATGTCCCTAAGAAACTTGGCTAACAGAACTGGCATACAAATAACATGTCACGATGATTGCAATGGAGGAGTGACGTACCATAGCACATTGTATAGGCTCACCGCTGCCTCACCATTTTTTGCGATGTTCCATGAAATTGCCACATACATCTTGTACATTTTCATTGTGTAATCCTATCTGCAAGTTGACATGACTAATTTCAGACATCTCTACATGATACTACATTGCATATCCCTTGCACATATTTAAACCACCAATTAACGATTGTGTGCATACCATAAACTAGCCATGACTCTGTATGCTGGACTAGCAGGCACTCTAAGGGAGCCTAATGTAGTGCACTGGAATTCCTACATGCCACCTACGATTTTGTGTAATGTACTGCCCCTGTTCCTAAATATATGTCTTTGTAGAGATTCCAGTATGGACCACATACAGATGTATATAGATGCATTTCCGAGTATAGATTCACTCATTTTGCTCCCTATGTAGCCTATAGTGGAATCTCTAGAAAGACTTATATTTAGGAATGGAGGTACGAGGTAGTATCATGTATGACATCTACATATCTAATTTAGCAGCCAATAGTAGAAATCATTGTCTGCACATAGGGATTACTGGTCGAAAATCCTAGCAAAGCACGCTGGCAGGCACAGAACAATACGAGAGAGAGAGAGATGCGCTTACAAGATCATAGCAATGCCTCAGTCCAAGATCTTGGTTGGCCAAGATGTTAGATCCAGAAGAAACATCGTCCTTGTAGTTTTTGCCAGCTGCATAACAGGTAATAGCGACCGGTTAGTATATTTGAAGTACATCAGGCAGGTGATGCTGGACGGGTTTAAAGGTGACAAGTACCTAGGCCGTGGTGGGTTCTTGGCATCTCTCTAGACGGTGGGAATCAGGTTAGAAACGTCGATGGTGATGACGCCGCGCTGGCTGTCTGGGTCCGGTAAGGAGATCTAGAACCGTCGAGTAGGGTGTTTGTGGAGCGGCTCCGGTAGGGTGGACTACGGTGTGGGCGAAGCGGATCTGTGGTCGTGGACAAAGGCGTAGGTGAAGCTGCTCCGGTGGTTGGGTTAAGGATGGTGTCGATGACGCGGATCTGCGGCCGTGGACTGGGCGTCAGAAGCTGCTCCGGTGGTTGGGCTAAGGATGGTGTCGACGATGCAGATCTGCGGCCGTGGATGGGGTGTCAGAAGCTACTCTGGTGGTTGGGTTAAGGGTGGTGTCGACGATGCGGATCTGCGGGCTTGGATGGGGCATCAGAAGCTGCTCCGGTAGGTTGGATGAGGGTGCGAGGAAGCGGATCTGAGGCCGTGGACTTGTGAGTTGGCAAAGCGGCCCCGGGAGGGTTGAGAATGGTATAGGCGAAGCTACTCCGGTAGGGTTGACGATGGTGTCGGTGAAGCGGCTCCGGTAGGGTTGAGGAAGGTGTTGACGAAGAGGATCAGAGGCCGTCGACGGGGGCATCGGTGGGGCGGCTCCGGGTGGTGTGGACGAAGCGTCTCCGGTGGGGAGTACGAATGAGCCGCTGCAGATGTGCGACGGTTGACGAGAGTACCGACAAAGCAGATCCGGCACCGTGGACAAGGCCGGCACTGAATGGGCTGTGGTACAGTGGTGGATGAGCAGTCTACTTGTTTCTAGGGGAGGTGGGAGGGGTAGATGCGGTCGGAGAAGCAGATCCGGCGAGGTGGACGCCGCTGGCAGTGAATGGGCTATGGTACGCCGGTGTATGAGCAGTCTAGGGTTTCGAGAGGGGAGGGGACAAAGGGCGATGAAGTACGGAAGGCGTGATGTAAGATGCTCTGGTGCTGTGGAGTTAGTCATTTTTGCGGGAGGGGAGAGGAAATGGGGGTGCCGTGTAGTGGGGGAACCGGAAGTTACCAAAGCATCCCCGACCTATCATGTAGATGAGGGTGGTATTGTAACTGTTGGTCTCCGTGCACCAAGGACAAAGGGGGGATTTCGCATGCTAAAGACTAAGGTGGCAGAAATTTTAGAAGGAGGCGGGAGATTTTGCCGCCCGCGGGATCGTTCGTATCCAGTTTCAACTAATTTTGGACCGTGCTAGCGTGAAGGTCATGCTAGACTGTGTACACAGGGCACACGTCAGCAGTTAATAACTGGTGTGAAGTCCACCCCAGAAAAAAGACAATAACTCGGGATGATGCGCCGATAACTTGGACGTTCACACGGGCGTGGCCAATCGTACGGGTGTAGTGGCGTGTTCACAAAAAGGGGATCAAACGCTCAGCCTATGTATTTCTCGTGTAAATAGATAGTTTAGTGCCATTGCTTATTTACTTTAAACATAATGCATTGACGTGTTAGTGTAGAGGCACACAAAAAGAGATGGATATTGTAGTCAGCTACTTAAAAGTGTTACCTCATATGATTACATAGCCTCCATTTCATAAATTGCGTACCCGTTGAATTCATATATGAATATTACATATATTACTTCAAAGTAGAAACTTAAATCATCCAAGACTAATGAATTTGAATGCAAGAGTAACAATGGTGCATGTACATGATAGCTACATTGGTTGTTTGAAGAAACATCACTGTAACTTTGGCATGCACAACTGAAAAGGTTTATTTAAGTAGAAAAAAATGTGATATGTGAGTGTCCAATCTTTATAGCGTTGAATCGATATTGTACCTTTGGCCACGATACGAAGTAGATATTGACTTATGTTCAAGCGATGCACGTCCACGATCGCTAGATAGTGATACGTGAATGAATTGTGCAATCTCTCTCACACGCATACATATCTCATTTCCCTGTGGACATTGGAATCACACACGCGCACTTCGTGTATTTTTCTCCCTCCGTCAGGGTTAAATTCGTCTTTCTACCCCGTCCTACAAGTCTCTCACACAGAAACACACACGCTCTCTATGTCTAACATGCCCACCCCTTTAATTCCGCCCACCCACATCCACTAATGTCTCAAAGTATAATAATGTCTCTCACACATATGCTATCTACCTATCCCTTAATATAGCTAGATATGTGTCACACAAACTCCTTCTCCCTACTAGCAAGATGCCCATGCGTTGCGCGGAACATCAAGATGCATTTGTATGGGAAGTTTATCTTGTGGGAGAAAAGGATGAACGAGGGAATGCCTAATTTGCAAATGCAGAGAGGGGTGTGGGTATCTTTTTGCAAAATTGCCATAGTTTCCTTCCTATCCGTCGGATATAAATCGGATGGCCTATATTGCAGGATGGCAGGAACACCATCATCAACAACTCTGGTTTTTATAAGAGTAGAGATATGTGAGTGTCACTGCCCCCCCACACCCACACTTCCCAACACCGAAGGAGTAGGGTGACACCTCGATCTTGATACTAATCTATCGACTGGCTTCTCTCTCAAACATACACACACACACTACCCGGCACCGAAGGAGTAGGGTGGCACATTGATCTTCATAATAATCTATCTACTCCCCTTTCAAACACACACACACACACACTCGCTAGTTGTGCCTCTGTGCCTACCGCGCACACTCTCGATACGTCTTTCTCTCCCTCCCCCTCCAACAATGACAGCAGAAGGGTGACAACTCAATCTGATCATAATCTGTCAATTGGTTTCTCTCTCAAACATTGTGTCTCGGTGCCTCGCTCGGTATCCCCCTCGATATGTAGACTTCTCGCGCGCGCACAGCTGTAGTGACGATGACGCTGAACCCAATGTGCCTTGTTTTTACCGGGCTCATGTGATAGTTTTCACCCTGTTTTCTGTTAATTAACAAGGCAACCTTTTCTTTGTTACTACTAGTGAATCTGAAATCATTTGGGGCAGACATAAAATATATCACTTCAACCCAATTATCGCAGCAAATATTTTAAAAGAAATTAGCTAGCTGCCCGTGCGTTGCACGGAACATCAAGATGCATTTGTATGAGTAGTTTATCTTGTGAGAGAAATGGTTGAACGAGGGAAGGCCTTATTTGCGAACGTGGAGCGATGTGTGGGTATATTTTTGCAAAATTGCCATAGTTTCTTTCCTATCCATTAGATATAAATCCGACGGCCTATATTGCAGGATGCACGCACACCATCATCACCAACTCTGTTTTCTACTCCCTCCGTCTGAAAATACTTGTCACCGAAATGGATAAAAAGAGATGTATCTAAAACTAAAATATGTCTAGATACATTTCCTTTTATCCATTTTGATGACAAGTATTTCCGGACGGAGGGAGTATTTGTCTTTTTAGAGATTTCAACAAGTGACTATGACCGGACCTTACCAACATACTCAAAAAAGTAGTCCATAATTTTGATGTTACCCTCTTTTCTTGGCGGTGCAGTGCCATCTGGATACCTCATAAATAAATAAAGTACTACATGATACTAATATATGATACATGGCGCAGGAGTACTAAGTATTACTAATACAGTTTTCCTAGAACTCATCTAGATGAGATATAATTTGGTCTCATTCATCTTTTATAGCCATTGGATGTGATGCTATATAAGATCGTGTGTGCTGACGTGGGTTGTATTTGTTCTTGTGCAACGAACTAACCACTGCATGTCATGTTTGATAGTCTCAAGTCATTAAAAGCATACAAGCCCCACATCTCTTCTTGGTTGATTCCTCTATTTATGTCAAAAAAATAAGAAACAACGTGAGAGTTAATGCACCACGCCTATGTGTTTACTATTTGGTTTTCGTAAGATGACTTAATACTCACCTAGACGGAGGGAGTATTCGATTTGACAGCGGGCGGCACAGTTCCCGATACGGCTTTAATGCAGACGAGGGAGGGAGTAGTGGTTCCCGATATGTTGAACGGCCAATGCATCCTCCTTCAATTAATGCATGAGGGAAGTAATGGGAGGAGGTCCAGGAAAAGAGGCTGCATGATGTGAATGCAACGCAGTTTGCCCTCATTGCCCTCATATAAAGGCGCCCCTCCATTCCAATGCATCTACCACATCATATGCACCTAAGCATTTTCCTAAGAACCTACACTAAGCGCAAAAGAGCTCACTCCAGACCCATGGCGGCGATGCGCATGAGCGGCCAGCGGCTGCGCCAGATGTTCCACGACGCCGGCCTGCGGCATGGCGCCGAGGATCGTCTCCAGACGGTGTAGGAGATCGGCTGGTGGATGGCCGCCTTCGACGCCAAATACGACTCTCAGTTGGACCAGATGATCGTTGCCACCAGCAACAAGTTCACTGTCTTCAACAAGCTCGCAGACGACATCGCCGTACTCCTCCAGCCCGCGCGCCCGGGCTCCTCATTGCCTGCCACCCTAATCGGCCTCCATGGCCGGAACCTCTTTCAAGCACTGGTGGCCCTGCGACTGCCCACCGACGCCACGAAGAATGTCCACCTGGAGGTCGTGCTCGCCGTGAGGTGTGTCGCCCTGCAAGAATTCGTCGACCTACACATCCACATATACGAGTAAATCGTGTACATAGGTATCTATAAGGCCAGTGAGGACGCTACGACGTTGGCCTTCCTCAACCGACTAGAATCCTTGGATGCCTTTGCTGAGAAGCACCTCGACCTCGCCAAAAAAGCCGTCGCTCCTTTGCCGCCGGTCAGTGGCCCGGCGCACTAAGTTGAGGAGGAGGAGGTCGTACGTTCGTGGATCCGTCTTTCTTCTTGCCTTCTGTAACCACCACTGCGATCGCATCATCGTGGCCTTAATTCTTATTGTGCTGTTGCATTCTCGTTCCAGTCAATACCGACATGTGCAATCCCTTTGCTTAACTATATGCATCACTGTAACTAGTACTCCATCTGTCAATTTATAAGTTGTGCTTACCTTTTCCATCAACTTCGTGCAACGCGCGGGCATCTTGCTAGAAACACTAGAATATGTCTATATAATCAGTATGTGATAGTCCACTTGAAATCTCAAAAAGACAAATATTTAGGTATGGAGGGAGTAATATATTAGGAGTATATCAAAACAATAGTGATTTCTTTTAAGTTTGTGAACAAATACTACTATTCTACTACTTTGGATCCGTCGCAACGCACGGGCACATTGCTGGTAAAAGGAAAAAGCCTGCCGCATTCGCGTCGCACCCCCACACGCCCGGGAATCGGGAGTACAACACGGCCCGTCCAGCACGACACATAGCTTAGGGAAGGCGTGTTGCCTAGCATTTTCACTTTCATGTGGGACCGCTGTTGAGCAAACCGACACCCCGCCCGCCGCCGGGTTGGAAAACATAAACGAGGGGAAGATCTAGCTGTAGCACGGAAGCTAAGAAATTTGGTGTCAGACGGGGCTCGTTGATAGAGTAGGAGCATTCCGTACTAGTACTACTCCTACTAGTACCAAGTTTGTACTCCTAATACTATATTACTAGTACTACCACTATACAGCTAATAGGTATGTGCACGGCACAACATCGTAGGAACAAAAAACGGGAAGATCTTGTTTTGGGTGATTTATCTTTTTTTTCAATCAACGTAGTATGATTAATATGATGTGGGGGGCACCCATGAAGCTTATGTGGCTTGGTTGCATGGCAACGGAAGGTTAGAGAAAAATAAATAGATAATGTGTTTAGAGTGCACTCCACTAATATCTATACCCCCTATATAGTGTGTGAAAAACTTTGAAAGTTGGTCGTTGGATGAAGCCAATCCGACGGTACAAAGATGGCAAATCTGAGCACTACTCGCCGTTGGATATCATCCACCAGATTCTGCCACATGTATAATCTAGAAGACTCCATTGTTGAACTTAATTCATGACTAACTTTGCCACAACTAAGCTTTGGCAAAGTTATTAGTTCTTCAAAACGAGAGAAACAAGTTGGCAATCCTAAGGGAATCTTGCCACATTTTTTGTGTGTTTGTCATGTGGGGCCTTAGTGTGGCTTGCCTAAGGTGTGGCTTGAACCAAGCACTCACCTAAGTTAATCAAACTTGCCTAACCTTACATTCCACTAGATTTTGCCACATGTTAGAATCCAAAAAGGTCCACATGTAGAAGCATAATGCACAAACCACCAGAATCTCATGCGTGCAATGCACGTGTACCTTACTAGTACTAGTTGGTAGTAGTAAGAAACAAATCCCAGTTTTGGCACGAGCTCGTACCGTGGGAGCACCACATGGCCTGCCACAGCAGTTACATTTCCCTCTCGAGGCCCACGGGACCGAACTTCAGTGGCTTAGTGCCCGGCCTATGAATCAATGACATGCGGACCTTAAATGCGGCTGGCCCACCTGTCATTCTCATGGTGGTGGTGTGCTTTGCGACTCACTCATTCGAGATGAACCGGCCGGTGGTGGCGTGGACGTGGCGAGGGTGCCACAGCTGGGCGTCGGGGCGTTACGAGGCATAGATGGCCACACCGGCGGGTACTACCTGTAGTACTCCCTCCAGTCCTTTTTACTCTGCATATTAGGTTTGTCCGAAGTCAATCTTCTCCAACTTTGACCAAGTTTATATAAAAAATTATAGACATTCACATAACAACACCAATATCATTAGATTCATCTTGGAATATATTTTCATATTATATTTATTAGATATTATAGATGCTAATAATTTCTAATATAAATTTGGTCAAACTTAGCAAAGTTTGACTTTCGGCAAATCCAATGTGCAGAGTAAAAAGGACCGGAGGGAGTAAATAAGTACTCCAGCTGAGGATTGATGCCCGGGATGAAATGTGTCACAGCCGCTGGATGAAAATTCGATGGTGCGGGAGTACGGATCGGAGCACAGCAGCGGAGAAGGCAAACCGTGTCCAATCGGGTGTGTCTGTGGTAGAAAGTTGATGGTCGCCACAGTTCAGCTGGCCCGCATGTCATGCACACAAAGGCAGAGGAGCGGTGGGGCCGAGAGGGATGAGGGGCACGTCGGGGGGATGAGGATCCCCTGACGTGAACAATCCTACCATTCTGTCACTGACATGTGGGACCCATAAGCGTGGGTCCCACCTGTTAGCGAAGGAAAGGCAGGGCAAGGCAGTGATAGCCACGTCAGAAGATCCATGTCCACGTCGGGGGATGTCGTGCCGTGGGTTGGAGCGGCGTCGTGGGAATCGCGTGTGGGTGTGGCAGTGGTAGAAACAAGAAACGTGATGGTCGTCGTGGTTCAACTTCCATGGAGAAGCTGTCATGTCTACTGACACATGTATATCAAAACTAGAGTGTTTATATTTCAAGCACGTGAACAAGTATTATTCTACTACTTTGGATCCATTGTAACGCACGGGCCAGCACATTGGTAGTAGTAGTGTCCATCTCTATCTCTAGAGGCCTTCCCTTGTTCATCCTTTTCTCTCACAAGATAAACTACTCATACGAATGCATCTTGATGTTCCATGGAATGCACGAGGATGTTTCCTTGGGGGTCTCTCCAGCACGGCGTGGCCATAGTTGCAAGTTGACGCTCCTTGAGATGCCGACATTAAGGGCCACTCAGATTTCCTCCGACGAGCAGGTAAGATGAGTTTGATCATGTAGTAAATGCATTCTAAAGACTACTTCCGTGTCCATTTCCTAATTCTCCCCCTGCCCACTGTTTCATAGGTTAGGCTCGGTGCGAGTGGAGATTGTCTTGCATATGTACGGGGTTTGGATGCAAGTGAAGACGAAGGGGAGGTGAAGAAGCCGAGGAGAATTGGTTCCCGATGGAGAAGTAAATGGGAGAAGTGGCGTGCAAGCAGTTGATTAGACGGCTAGGTAGACTAAACGAAAAGGCTATGCGGGTAGACTGATGAGTCGTACCTGTTCGTGTACGTGCCCATCCTTCTAGATAGGTGGGACCTATGCAAAATTATAAAAAAATGTGTCGTAGTTTTTTTTGAGCGCGTGAGTGGGAGACACAACATTCTCTGGTTAAGGAATACTCCCTCCATTTAGGTGAGTATAAGTCACCTTATGAAAATCAGGTTTTCCCAAAACCTTTAGGCGTGGAGCATTAACTTCCTGCTCGATCCCCTCCCAGCCTCGTTAGCCAGCGTTCTCTTCGTCTGCTGTCATGTTCTACCTTTCCATTTTTCCTCTTCTCAAGTGTGGAACGATCTGCATGCCGTCCTTGATGCATCAGAACGACCACTGCATGCATCGTGGCAGGGCGTTGATTGGGCATGCACGAGAATTTGGTTCTGGTCGCAATATGGATGATACCTGAACGATGAAGTGAACAGGCATGCTAGCACGGGAGACCTATTTCCGCTATACAATATTGGAGTACTCATGTTCCTACTACTACTAGTAGTAGTAGTACAACTGTGGTACACTTGATGGTCAAAATACTATTCATCCGGTCCTCACAGTGAAGTGACAACACCCTGCGCCTGACACTAGTCCAGGTGGCGTGTTCGGGTTACCAAAGTCAGCCTGACTGAGGGAGTCCTGGATTAGGGGGTCTCCGGACAGCCGGACTATATCCTTTGGCCGGACTGTTGGACTATGAAGATACAAGATTGAAGACTTCGTCTCGTGTCTGGATGGGACTCTACTTGGCGTGGAAGGCAAGCTAGGCAATACGGATATGGATATCTCCTCCTTTGTAACCGACCTTGTGTAACCCTAACCCTCTCAAGTGTCTATATAAACCGAAGGGTTTTAGTCTGTAGGACAACAACCATAACATACAATCATACCATAGGCTAGCTTCTAGGGTTTTGCCTCTCTGATCTCGTGGTAGATCTACTCTTGTACTACCCATATCATCAATATCAATCAAGCAAGACGTAGGGTTTTACCTCCATCGAGAGGGCCCGAACCTGGGTAAAACATTGTGTCCCCTGCCTCCTGTTACCATCCGGCCTAGACGCACAGTTCGGGACCCCCTACCCGAGATCCGCCGGTTTTGACACCGACATTGGTGCTTTCATTGAGAGTTCCTCTGTGTCGTCGCCATTAGGCTTGATGGCTCCTACTATCATCGATAGCGATGCGGTCCAGGGTGAGACTTTTCTCCCCGGACAGATCTTCATATTCGGCGGCTTTGCACTGCGGGCTAATTCACTTGGCCATCTGGAGCAGAATGAAAGCTACGCCCCTGGCCATCAGGTCAGATTTGGAAGTTTGAACTACACGGCCGACATCCGCGGAGACTTGATCTTCGACGGATCCGAGCCACAGCCGGGCGCGCCGCACTGTCACGATGGGTATGACCTAGCTCTGTCGCCGAACAGTACCCCAGAGGCCGCACCCGCATCAGCTCTGACCCTTAGCTCGGAGCCAACTGCGCCAATCGAGGATGGGTGGTTATACACCGCCTCAGGGGCTGCAGTCCCAACGGCGATCGAGCCGAACACCAGCCTAACCCTCTGCGCAGCCCGTGACTCCAAGGTGCTGGACTCTTTTCCGGACTCCGAACCATCCGTGCCCCTGCCAATCGAATACGATTGGGTGCCGATCATGGAATTCACCGCCGCGGATATCTTTCAGCACTCGCCCTTCGGCGACATTCTGAATGCACTAAGGTCTTTCTCTTTGTCAGGAGAGCATTGGCAGGACTATGGCCAACAAGATTGGGATGCGGACGACGAAGAAATTCGACGCCTACCCACCACCCACTCCGTAGCCACTATCGATGATTTAACCGACATGCTCGACTTCAACTCCGAAGACATCGACGGTATGGATGATGATGTAGGAGACGGACATGAACCAGCGCCTATAGGGCACTGGAAAGCCACCTCGTCATATGACATATACATGGTGGATACACCCGAGCCAATGGCGACGAGATAGTGGAGGATGAACCCCCAAGAAGCAACCCAAGCGCCGACGTCAGCGGCGCCGCTCTAAGTCCCGCCAAAGCAAAAGTGGTGATACTGGCACAGGAGATAATAACACTCCGGATAGTGCCGAAGACAACAACAATCCCCTCCAGCAAGATTTAGAGTAGGAGGATGAAGGAGCCAGCTCTCCTGAGAGAGCGGCAGACGGAGAGGAGGATGACAATTACATGCCCCCCTCCGAAGATGAGGCAAGCCTCGGCGACGGTGAATTCGCCGTACCAGAGGATCCCGTCGAACAAGAACGCTTCAAGCGCCAGCTTATGTCCACGGCAAATAGCCTGAAGAAAAATCAGCAGCAGCTTCAAGCTAATCAAGATCTGCTAGCTGACAGATGGACTAAAGTCCTCGCGGCCGAGGAATATAAACTCGAGCGCCCCTCCAAGAATTACCCAAAGTGCAGGTTACTACCCCGACTGGAGGAAGAAGCGTATGATACGGCTGATCGGCCACCTCGTGGCCGCGATAGAGAGGCATTCCAGCCAAAAGCTCAGCCTCCACCCCGACGACATTCAAATAAAAAGGCATGGGGAGATACGCCAGACCTGCGAGACATATTGGAGGACAAAGCAAAGCATGCAAGATCGATCTACGGATCCCGACGGCGCACCACTCTGCGAGACGATAAACGTCACGCCGGATATAGTAAAAGCAAATCCGGCCGGGCCGAACACAGCGGGCAAGACCCATTCGAGCTGTGTCACGATATAGCCCAATACAGAGGCGCCGCACACCCCTTATGCTTCACAGACGAAGTAATGGAACATCAATTCCCAGAAGGTTTCAAACCTGTAAATATTGAATCATACGATGGCACAACAGATCCCGCAGTATGAATTGAGGATTTCCTCCTCCACATCCACATGGCCCGCGGTGATGACTTACACGCCATCAAATACCTCCCACTAAAGCTCAAAGGACCAGCGCGGCATTGGCTTAATAGCTTGCCCAGGGACTCCATTAGCTGTCGGGAAGATCTGGAAGCCGCATTCCTCGACAACTTTCAGGGCACTTATGTGCGACCACCAGACGCCAATGACTTGAGCCACATAATTCAGCAGCCAGAAGAGTCGGCCAGGCTATTCTGGACTCGGTTACTTACAAAGAAAAATCAAATCATCGATTGTCCGGATGCGGAGGCCTTAGCGGCTTTCGAACACAACATCTGAGACGAGTGGCTAGCCCAGCACCTTGGTCAGGAAAAGCCGAAATCTATGGCAGCTCTCACGACGCTCATGACCCGCTTTTGTGCGGAAGAAGACAGCTGGCTAGCTCACAGTAATAACATATCAAAGAACCATGGTACCTCAGATACCAAGGACGGCAATAGCAGGTCATGTCGCAACAAACATAAGCGCCGCATTAACAGCGAAAATACTGAGGATACAACAGTCAATGCCGGATTCAAAGGCTCTAAACCCGGTCAGCGGAAAAATCCATTCAAACAAAGTACGCCGGGTCCGTCCAGCGTGGACCGTATACTCGATCGCTCCTGTCAAATACACGGCACCCCAGACAAGCCAGCCAATCACACCAACAGGGATTGTTGGGTGTTCAAGCAGGCCGGCAAGTTAATTTCCGAAAACAAGGACAAGGGGCCGCATAGCGATGATGAGGGGGAGCCCCGGCAGCCGCACACCGAAGGGCAAAAGAGGTTTCCCCCGCAAGTGCGGACGGTGAACATGATATACGCGACCCACATCCCCAAGAGGGAGCGGAAGCGTGCGCTCCGGGACATATATGCGTTGGAGCCAGTCGCCCCAAAGTTCAACCCTTGGTCCTCCTGACCGATCACCTTCGATCGCAGGGACCACCCCACTAGTATCAGTCATGGAGGATTTGCCGCACTGGTCCTAGACCCAATCATTGACGGATTCCACCTCACTCGAGTCCATATGGATGGCAGCAGCAGCCTGAACCTGCTTTATCAGGACACAGTGCGCAAAATTGGTATAGACCCCTCAAGGATCAAACCCACAAAAACGACCTTTAAAGGCGTCATTCCAGGTGTGGAGGCCCATTGCACAGGCTCAATTACACTAGAAGTGGTCTTTGGATCCCCGGATAACTTCCGAAGCGAAGAATTAATTTTCGATATAGTCCCGTTCCACAGTGGTTATCACGCGCTGCTCGGGAGAACCGCATTTGTTAGATTCAATGCGGTACCGCATTATGCATACCTCAAGCTCAAGATGCCAGGACCTCGTGGAGTTACTACAGTAAATGGAAACACAGAGCGCTCCCTCCGAACAGAGGAGCACACCACGGCCCTCGCAGCTGAAGCACAAAGCAGCCTCTCAAGGCAATCAACCAGTTCGGAGCTTCAAAGCCCGAACACCTTCAAGCACGCTCGGAGCAATCGGCAAATAGACCACCTGGCGCGATCTGAGCTCGCGTAGCAATACGGAGGTCACCCCAATCCTAGCCCAACGGCGAAACTCGTGCCGCGCGTACATAATTACGCATTAAAAATACCATGGGCACAGGTGGGGATGGGGGCACAACTGCGGCACGCCCCAAGACACGGCTTAAACCGCACTAGGGGCTTCCTGTTTGGTTATTTTTTCTTTTCTTTTCAGGACCTTAATCTCTGGAAACACTGTGCGGTAGCACTATTGCCGAACACATGATGCAGCAACCAAGGAGGCAGACAGCTATGTCATACCACGGAATTCCTAGGTTGATTACAGTAACGAGCGAAATATTCAATTTCATATCATTCCTCAGCTTGCCCTTGGAGGGGACATAGTCCTACTCTTTTCTTATCGCACTATCTGTATCATTATGCTTTAACACAATTTTTTGAATAAACAATGCATGACATTACGACTATTATTGCATTCTTGTCATATATATATATATATATATGTGTGTGTGTGTGTGTGTGTGTTCATTAATGACGCCTTGCAACCGTACACTCTGGTACGACCAATACACCAGGGGCATACGTACCCCACAATACGGTGTGAAAAGTCCGAAAACTTTCACAAGTGCGGCACCCCGAACTTATAGCATTATATGCATCAGCTCTGAATCATGTCTTTGGTCAAATGTTGGGTTTGCCCGGATCCTATGTTTTGGTACCTTATGTTCTGCTCTATCGGCTAAGGTAGCACTAGGAGAACTACTGCGATTGTGCCCCGGTTCTGCTGGGTTTAGCACCTCAGTAGAGAAAGCTAAAACTGACTGTCATGATAAGGCGAGAGACTGGTCGCTATTCAGCGAGGTTTTCGAGTCCCTAAAGACTTATGCCGCTTAGAGCGAGGGGCTGGCCCTATTCGGCTTAAAGGCGTGTATTGCGCCCCAAATATTCTGCCTTCCAAACACGAGGGGCTTTGCCAAAATTTAAAATTATAGAATTCTATGGCTAAGTGAGAGTGATAAAGCATTATTAGTCCGGTTGCCTTGTTCGTTGTGCTGAGCACCTCCCTCGAAGGACCCAAACATGGGAACAAGAGTGCTCAGGTTTATCCCGAACACCCGAGCACTCGTGGCATGGGGGAAGAAGCCGAGGACTAGCCATCTCTCAGATTGGATAAACAGCCAAACAGAAGGTAATATTTTAAATTCAAACAAGCGTTGCATAGCGCATATGAAACAAGTTTTCATAATTACAGGATAAAATGAGCAAGTCTTAGTCAAATATTACATCTTTTGAACACTCATCCGCGATGAGACGGGCACCCGACAGAACACCCTCATAGTACATCTCGGGGTGGCGGTGCTCCTTGCCTACCGGCGGCCCCTCCTTCATCAGCTTCACGGCGTCTAGCTTGACCCACTGCAAATTCACACGGGCGAAAGCCCGGCGTGCACCTTCAATGCAGACAGATCGCTTGACGACCTCCAGCCACGGGCAGGCATCCACAAGCCGCCTCACCAGGATGAAGAAGCTATTCGGAAGGGCGTCGCCAGGCCACGGCCGGACTATAAAGCTCTTCATGGCCCGATCGGCCGCCTTATCTAGCTCGACCATCTGCTTCAGCTGGTCGCTCATTGGCACCGGGTGTTCGGCTTCAGCATACCGAGACCAGAACAGCTTCTCCGTTGAGCTTCCATCCTCAGCCTGGTAAAATTGTGCGGCATCGGACACGCTGCGGGGCAAATCTACGAATGCTCCTGGGAGCTCCGGATTTGGGTAAGTAATCGGTAATTTACTTTTACATGCTTGCTTTGCATATAGAAAGCCTTACCCTCCGCTATCTTCTTCATCGCGTCGATCTCCTGGAGGGCCTTTTGGGCTTCGGCCTTGGCACTTCTTGCGCTCTCGAGGGCCGCGGCAACCACAGACTCCCGCGTCTTTGAGTCAAGCTCCAACGCCTCGTGCTTCACCACGAGAGCCTGGAGCTCTTCCTGCACCTCGCCCACCCGAGCCTCGTGCTTCTCTCGCTCGGTGCGCTCCTTGGACGCTATATCCTCGGCCTTGGTTAGCGCTTGCTTCAGGGTCGCCACCTCGGTCGTGGCCCCTGGCAAATATACGTTGATCCTGTCATTTTGCAATCGCGTCTTCTTTTATATATACATATCTATAGACAGGGTATCACTTACCCTTGTTCTCCTCGAGCTGCCTCTTGGCAAGGCTGGGCTCTTTCCTGGACCCCTCGAGGTCCTGCATTAGTATGGTGACCTCTGCAGTCAGTGCGGCGGACGCCAACAGCGAAGCCTGCATATGCATATTGACATACTTATATTAGACTCTTGCGATATTATTTGATCCTCTGTTCGACTTTTCTTTGCGAACACCGAACAAAGCATCAGGGGCTACTGTCTATGCGGTAATATTTCTACTACATTTTAAAACACTTATCTCAAAGCCTGTTAGAAGGCTGGCACAGGCTTCAGTCAATCCGCTCTTGGCGGACTGAACCTTCTGGATCACCGCACTCATGATAGTGCGGTGCTCCTCATCGATGGAAGTGCTGCGAAGCGCTTCCAGCAGATTGTCCGGTGCCTCTGGATGGACAGAGGTCACCGGCACAGGCGTCTTGCCCCTCTTAGAAGGAGGCCGCCTGCCCGAGCCTGGAACCGCTGGAGGGTCTGGCGCAGTGTTCGGCTGAGGGCTGAACTTGGAGCTATCAGGGGGCCCGTCCCCTCGGCTCCCGGAGTCCGGAAGGTCGCCTTGAGCCGCCTCCAGGACTGTCTCCCCTCGACCCGGTGCCTCTTGAGACAGCACCTCGGTTTCGTCAGCAGGATGAGGGGAGGTGGCGGTCGGGACTGGATCGCTATCCATGTCCGACAAGCCTAGGGAGGCGTCCGATGATACATCGATGCTGGTTCGCGGCGGTCTGCATAATCATGTTCGGCGTTAGGGAAAGAAGTGCGACAAAGGAATGCTACGATTTACTCTGGTATTCGAATACTTACGATCTCCCCAGGGGCTTGGCCCTGGGCAACCACTCGTCTTCATCTTCGTCGGCGGCTGTCGGAGTAATGGGCCACGGGTAGGCCAACCCGAGTCCCATAACCTTTCAAGACATCGGGGCAGGCTGCACCCCTCAAGACCCCAGGGCGAAGAGCCGTCTCCTGAGGAGTCGACGGCAGGGCGGCCGACTGCCCGCTCACGGTCGAGTTCCAGGGACGACTTCCAGAGAAGCCGGCTTTGGGGAGTCGACCGGCGACTCCAGCAAACCCATGACCTCATCAAAGGGGACGGAGCAGAGGCGTGGCTACAGTGAAGCCCACTCCCGCCCCTTACCAAGGGCGGGCATGGCCACAGCACGCCGTACCCGGGAAGATCTCCGTGCGGCGTGGCACTGTTGCCCGGTCGGCCCTGACATCAGCACCACAGTACCATGTCCTGCGCCCACGACGGCTTGTCTGTACGGCCTGGAGGCAGCGGGGCCCACCAGTCAGCGAGACCTCAGGAGACGACGGGAGAACCGCCAGTCGGACCCGTCGGGAGTCGGCCCGGGGGAGTCGGCCGAGCCCTCCCCCGGGGCCCACGCGCCATTAATCAAGATGAGATGGGGAGTGGCCACAGTGATCGCCCGCCAGGCGGCGGGGCTGTTGCCACGACCCCATGACCAAGCCTACGTCATCAGAAGCACGGCTACAGTAATCAGTGGTCGGCAAGACCCGCCCGCGGCGGACGCGGCCTGTCGGCTCCGTACCAGACCAGTCGGCGGGCCCCAGCAGTCGGCGGAGAAGTCGGAGGTCGGAGGCACTGACGGCTGGGCCCGCACCCAGTCGAATTACTATTGTACCCCTGGGGGGTAGGCCTATATAAACCCCCCAGGGCACCCATGCAAGGGGTGGGATCCCAGTAGTTCTAGACCATTCCAGATAGAAGGAGAGAGCTAGCCTTGCCCTCTTCTACCACCCGAAACAGCTCAAGGAGCCACCGTGTAAACACTTGGCCCTAGTGATCATGCGGAGACCCCGCAGAGCAGCAGTAGGGGTATTATCTCCCCGGAGAGCCCCGAAGCTAGGTAAGATTCGCCGGCGTGCATGTCTTCGCCTCATCCCGTTTCCAGGCACTGGCGATGTTCTACTCACCCCCACCATGATAAGCCATCCATTGGCATATGTTGCACCAAACCCCCAACATTTGGCGCCCAACGTGGGGCCTGGTGCACCGCCGTCCGGATATCTGTTCTGGACGGGAACCCTTTTCCTCCCTGGCGAGCGCAGCTAGCCAGGCACGCCAGGCGAAGTTTGCATCAACGCGCTGCGCGGCGTTGAGATCGCCTGTGCAGCCAGCTCCTTGGCCGAACTTGTCGGCGAGGTCCGCTGCTCCGACGAACCTGCATCTGACGCAGGCGCGGGCGGCCCCGAAAACCTCCTCGCGGGCCTCCTCGATCAACTCCACGTTTCCGGCGAGCCTGCCGTAGACTTGGAGTCCGTAGGCTCCACCGACCCGATGCTGGTCGACTGCGACACCACGTCGATCGACGCGTTCCCCACCAACGTGGTGGTCTACGACGAATCTCCCCCCACGCAGAAAGCAACGGAAGCACCGTCACTGAGGTGCTAGTCATCAGTCATGACGAGTTCCCTGGCGGAGGAGCGCCTGACTCACTCGGCGCAGCACTGCAAGACCCGACTGCGCCCATTTCGGAAGATGCTGACGCGGAAATGTTAGAAGCGCGCCACCTTCAGCTCGTTGAAGGCACGAAGAAGCTGGCCAGCATGAGACACTTGTCAGAAGCTTACCAGCGGGAGATGGATCGCGCCGTTGGCGGCTCGCCGGCCCCGGCAGGGCCCAGCCACCTTGGCGCGGTCCAGCAGCGCGGCGTAGCCATCGCCAGCCTGTTTGGGGCTAGCCGCCCCGTGTACGCTACACCGGCGGAGAACATCCGAGCCGCCCAGGCAGCGGTGGATGAGCTGGAAAATTTCGAGGGCGAAGAACGCCGCCTCATGATGGAGCGAGTCCAGCGGCTCCTCGACGCGACCGCCGTGCAGAACAAGGTCGGCTGTCGCACGGAGGCGCCGCAGCGGCCAAACGACGACCCGCACCGAGATCAAGGCGCGATGTCTCGGACGCCGACCGGCGGTGCCCGAGGAAGAAAAGACAAGGAGCCGGCTGTCAGCCGCAGTCAGACTCACATTTCCATAGAGCGCGACCGAGATGGCCACCTGAGAGCAGTGGAACGACGGGACGACTGTCCGCCTCCCCCTCCCCGCAAGGAGAGGCGAGTCTCCCCGCCGCCTGTTGACCATCCAACTCTCGGTGACCGCCTTGGCCGCCGAGAGGGAGTTGGAGAGAATGACGCCCGCCACCAGATCGACCGACTTCACCGGTCCCTGGCGCTGGAAGAAGAAGACGAGCTGGGTCCGCCTTGTTTCGGGTCCCGCATTCGAGACGAGCCCTTTCCCAGAGGGTTCACGCTCCCAAGAGACACGCCCAAGTATACCAGCTCCGTGAAGTTGGAAGACTGGCTAGTCGACTACTCCACGGCTGTCAGCATAGCAAACGGCAACAAGCGTGTCGCCGTAAAGTACGTTCCGCTCATGCTCCAGGGCACGGCCCGGACATGGCTGAACAGCCTAAAGCCCCGCAGCATCAACAGCTGGGTCGACTTCACTGAAGCGTTCGTCCGCAACTTCACCAGCACGTACAAGCGTCCTCCCAAGCCTCGTCAGCTCTCCTTGTGCGTGCAAGGTCTTGACGAGTCGACTCGCGACTACCTCACGCATTGGGCTGAGCTCCGGAACTCTTGCGAGGGCGTGCACGAGGTGCAAGCCATCGAGTACTTCACAGCCGGGTGCCGAGAAGGCACCCTCCTCAAGCACAAGCTCCTCTGCGACGAGCCAGAAACGCTCGACGAGCTGCTGATCATAGCGGACAAGTACGCCACGACCGACTCCTCCATGAAGGCGGAAATTCAAATCAGCACGACTCGCAAAGTAGCTCCTCAGGCTCCAAGAACTCCGGCGGCAGACGCCGGCCGGCGACAACAGCAGGGCGACAACAAGCGCAAGGCCCCGCAGCCGGCTTCCGGCAGCAGGCAGGTCGCGACCGTTGAAGCCCAGCAGCCAGAAGAGCAGCCTCCGCCCAAGCAACAGAAAGGTGGCAAGCCGAACTGGTTGCCGGCCTTCTCCTATGAGCAGACCTTGGATGAACCTTGCAAGTTCCACAGCAGCGCGAAGCTGTCGAATCACACCACCCGGAAGTGCCACTGGCTCACCAGGATCACCAAGGGAGACGGCCTCCTGCCACCCCCGCCTGCTGGGCAGCCACCTCTGCCTCCGCCCCAGCAGCCGGCAGTCAGGCCAGTCGGCATAGTACAAGACAAATACCCTGAAGAGCATGGAGCCTATGTGGTGTTCACCAGTGTGGCTGATGATCGACGCAGCAGGCGGCTGCAGCGACAAGAGGTGAACGCAGTAGCCTCAGAGACGCCAGAGTTCATGCACTGGTCTGAGAAGCCCATCAGCTGGAGCAGGGCTGACCACCCAGAAGTGATGCCGAGTCCGAGATCCTACGCCTTGGTCTTGGACGCCACCTTTGCCACGGACAAACAGGCCGCGCGTTTCTCGCGAGTTCTGATAGACGGGGGCAGCAACATCAATATCCTGTATAAGGACACCATGGAGAAGTTAGGAATCAACCAAAGACAGCTTCAGAACAGCCGGACTGTGTTCCACGGCATTGTTCCTGGGCTTTCTTGCTCACCAATCGGCAAGATCCTGATTGACGTCCTCTTTGGGGAAAAGATCACTTCCGAAGAGAGTCTATTTGGTTTGAGGTGGTGGACCTTGAGAGCCCATACCATGCGCTACTTGGCCGACCCGCCTTGTCCAAGTTCATGGCGGTCCCCCACTACGCCTACCTCAAGATGAAGATGCCCAGTTCCAGGGGAATTCTGACTGTGGCCGGCGACTACCGGAAGTCATCCGCTTGCGCGGCCGAGAGCATTCGGCTGGCCGAGTCCCTGGTGATCGCAGCCGAGAAGCGACTCCTTGAACGAGTTGTGGCGATGGCCGGCAAGCAGCCGGAGATATCGCCCGACCCGAAGGAGTCGGAAGCCGAAGGTTCGTTCAAGCCGGCCAAAGAGACAAAGAAGATACCCTTGGATCCGGAGCACCTAGAGAGGTACGCCGTCGTAGGTGCAAACCTCGACAGCAAATAGGAAGGCGAGCTCGTCGATTTCCTCTGTGAGAATCGGGACATCTTCGCATGGTCTCCCAAGTACATGCCAGGTGTACCGATGGATTTCGCCGAGCACAAGTTACATGTCCGATCTGATGCAAAGCCGGTCAGGCAGCCCCTGCGCCGCTTATCAGAAGAAAAGAGAAGAGTTGTCTGAGAAGAGATAGCCTGACTCCTAGCAGCCAGCTTCATTATGGAAGTTTTCTTCCCGGAGTGGCTGGCAAATCCGGTCCTGGTGCTAAAGAAGAACAAGCAATGGCGAATGTGTATTGATTACACGAGCCTCAACAAGGCCTGCCCCAAGGACCCATTTGCTCTACCAAGAATTGAACAGGTGATAGACTCCACAGCCGGATGCGAGTTGTTGAGTTTCTTGG
Source organism: Triticum urartu (assembly GCF_003073215.2). Taxonomy (NCBI): domain Eukaryota; kingdom Viridiplantae; phylum Streptophyta; class Magnoliopsida; order Poales; family Poaceae; genus Triticum; species Triticum urartu. The sequence goes on along the minus strand of NC_053027.1, from coordinate 513,307,053 downwards.
ATGCATACTCGGGATATCACCAGATCAAGCTGAACCCGGCTGACAGATTGAAGACCGCCTTCATCACGCCGTTTGGAGCATTCTGCTACCTCACCATGACGTTCGGCTTGAGGAATGCCGGCGCAACCTTTCAGCGTTTCATGCAGAAGTGCCTCCTCAAGCAGCTTGGCAGGAACACCCACGTCTACGTAGATGACGTGGTGGTGAAGACGGAAAAGCATGGAACACTGTTGGAAGACCTCAAGGAGACCTTTGAGAACCTACGCCGGTTCCAGATCAAACTCAACCCCGAGAAGTGTGTCTTCGGAGTACCAGCCGGCCAGCTGCTAGGTTTCCTGGTCTCTGAACGCGGCATAGAATGCAACCCAGTAAAAATCAAGGCCATCGAGAGAATGGAGGTACCCAGCCGACTGCTGGATGTGCAGAAGTTCACCGGCTGCTTAGCATCCATCAGCCGATTCATCGGTCGGCTGGGCGAGAAAGCTCTCCCCTTATACCAACTCATGAAGAAGACCACTTTTTTTGAGTGGAACCATAATGCGGACGAAGCTTTTCATCAGTTGAACAAGATGCTGACTACTCCACCCGTCCTGGACGCTCCGACTCCTAAGGAACCTATGCTCCTGTACATCGCTGCCACCAGCCGGGTAGTCAGCACAGTCATGGTAGTGGAGCGCAAGGAGGAAGGAAAGGCGCTGCCTATCCAGAGACCAGTATATTACCTGAGCAAGGTACTGTCGACCTCCAAGCAGAACTACCCCCACTACCAGAAGATGTGCTATGGCGTACACTTTGCTGCCAAGAAATCGAAGCCTTATTTCCAAGAGCATCCAATCACGGTGGTCTGCACGGCTCCACTTGCCGAGATCATCGGTAGCCGAGATGCTTCTGGTCGAGTGGCCAAGTGGGCCATAGAGCTGGCTCCTTACACCATCTACTACCAGCCCCGCACCGCTATCAAATCACAAGCACTGGCTGACTTCCTCGTCGACTGGGCTGAGACCCAGTACCTGCCTCCAGCGCCTGACTCCACCCATTGGCGGATGCACTTCGACGGCTCCAAGATGCGCACCGGCTTGGGAGCCGGCGTCGTCCTCACCTCTCCCAAAGGCGACAAGCTCAAGTATGCACTGCAAATCCATTTTGCCGCATCCAACAACGTTGCCGAGTACGAGGTGCTCATTCACGGGCTCCAGCTTACCAAAGAACTTGGCATCCGCCGGATCTTGTGTTATGGCGACTCGGACTTAGTGGTCCAGCAGTCATCTGGCAACTGGGACGCGAAAGACGCAAACATGGCGAGCTACCGTTTCCTCGTGCAGCAACTCAGCGGGTATTTCGAAGGGTGCGAGTTCCTCCATGTGCCAAGAAACGACAACGACCAAGGAGATGCCTTGGCACGAATCGGCTCTACCCACCAAGCAATACCATCTGGCGTCGCCCTTCAATGCCTCCTCAAGCCGTCTGTCAAGCCTTCACCAGAATCAGACTCCATTTTTTGTGCCGGCTCCTCCCGAAGACGGCGGATCCGACTCCAGAGCTCCGGCAGACGGAACGGGGACTTTGGCGGATGACTCCAAAGCCGCCACAGTCGAGCCCGGCCCGGGGACTGCGGTGCCGGACTCGAAGATTCCAGAACTCGGCCCAAGGACCGCCCCAATCGGCCTGGGGACTTCATCAACCCAGCAAGCGGCTGTTGACTACAACCCACCGCCTCCCAGCCCAGCGGCCCTCGTCCAAGTCGCAGTTCTGGTAGTCGAAGAAATAGTAGCACCCTCATGGGCCCAGACCATCCTCAAATTCCTGGTGAACAAAGAGCTACCAACTGACGAGACCTCAGCTCGGCAAGTACAACGTCGGGCGGCAGCCTATACCATAATCAATAGAGAGCTGGTCAGGCGCAGCGTCACTGGTGTCTACCAGCGTTGCGTAGAGCCAGAGCAAGGCCAGGCGATTCTCAAAGACATCCATCAAGGCGAATGCGGCCACCATGCGGCTTCAAGAGCACTCGTCGCCAAAGCCTTTCGGCACAGTTTCTTCTGGCCAACGGCCTTGGAAGAGGCCAAGGAGTTGGTCCAGAAATGCAAAGGGTGCCAGAAGTTCAGCTCCAAGCCGCACCAGCCGACTTCTGCGCTCAAGACCATCCCCATTGCCTGGCCTTTCGCAGTTTGGGGTCTAGACTGTAACACCCTCGATGCGACTATAGCTCCCACGTGTCGAGGCACGACTTAGAGACATAATCGCATTGAAGGTATATGTCGCAAGTAAGGCAATCTTTACACATCCCATGTAATATAATAATAAAGGGGAGATAACATAGTTGGCTTACACTCGCCACGTCAATCAAGGTACATAAATAACATTACATCATCCAAACACTCATGGCCCGACTACGGCGCCAAAATAAAAGATAACCCAACATGCGACACGGTCCCGATCACCCCCAACTGGGCACCACTACTGATCATCACGAAAGGAAACATAATAGCGTTGAGAGTCCTCGTCGAACTCCCACTTGAGCTCGAGCGCGTCACCTGGAGCGGAATCATCAGGCCCTGCATCTGGTGTAATAGTAATCTATGAGCCACAGGGACTCAGCAATCTCGCACCCTCGCGATCAAGACTATTTAAGCTTATAGGTAAGGCAAGGTAAAAATAAGTGGGGCTGCAGCAAGCGACTAGCATATATGGTGGCTAACCTGTTCGCAAAAGAGAGCGAGAAGAGGAGGCAAAGCGCGAGCGAGAAACTAGAGAGCAACCAGCGCAAACATTACTCCAACACCGTGTCCACTTCCCGGACTCCGCCGAGAAGAGGCCATCACGGTAACACCCTCAGTTGATTCATTTTAATTAAGTTAAGGTTCAAGTTATCTACAACCGGACATTAACAAATTCCCATCTGCCCATAACCGCGGGCACGGCTTTCGAAAGTTCAAATCCCTGCAGGGGAGTCCCAACTTAGCCCATGACAAGCTCTCACGGTCAACGAAGGAATAGACCTCCTCCCGAGACGTTCCGATCAGACTCGGTATCTCGGTTCTTCAAGACACTTCGACAGGTTAAAACTAAACCAGCAACACCGCCCGAATGTGCCGACAAATCCCGATAGGAGCTGCACATATCTCGTTCTCAGGGCACACTCAGATGAACACTACGTACAACTAAAACCAACCCTAGAGTTGCCCCGAGGTGGTGCTGCCAGTGGCTCTATTTGGACCAACACTCAGAGGAGCACTGGCCCGGGGGGTTTAAATAAGATGACCCTCGGGCTCCGGAAACCCAAGGGAAAAAGAGGCTAGGTGGCAAATGGTAAAACCAAGGTTGGGCATTGCTGGAAAAGCTTTAATCAAGGCGAACTATCAAGGGGTTCCCATTATAACCCAACCGCGTAAGGAACGCAAAATCCGGGAACATAACACCGATATGACGGAAACTAGGGCGGCAAGAGTGGAACAAAACACTAGGCGAGAGGCCGAGCCTTCCACCCTTTACCAAGTATATAGATGCATTAAGATAACAAGTTAATATAATGATATCCCAACAAGTAAAAATGTTCCAACAAGGAACAACATCCCCATGTTCCAACAAGGAACAAACTTCAATCTTCACCTGCAACTAACAACACTATAAGAGGGGCTGAGCCAAGCGGTAACATTGCCAAACAACGGTTTGCTAGGACAAGGTGGGTTAGAGGCTTGGTTCAACAATATGGGAGGCATGATAAGCAAGTGGTAGGTATCGCAGCATAGGCATAGCAAAAGAGCGAGCAACTAGCAAGCAAAGATAGAAGTGATTTCGACGGTATGGTCATCTTGCCTGAAATCCCGCAAGGAAGAAGAACGAGTCCATGAAGAAGACAAACGGACGTAGTCAAACGGTTCCTCACAAATGCGACATTACCGGATCCAACCCGAAGAAGCAAAACACCGGAAAGAAGCACACAACATAGTAAAGAAACCACACATGAACATGGTATGATATGTGGGATGCGATGCATATGCATGATTTGCAAGGGAATGATTGAAACTAGCCTCAACATGGAAATCCAAGTGTGCCACTGAAAAGGTGAGGTGATTTCGGTTGAAATCGATATAAAGAACACCGGAATCGGAGGCACGGTTTGGAAATGGCAAGCAAAACAAATATGGCACCGGTCTGCGATAAACAGCAAGTAGCCATCTAAATGCATCAAGATAATTATGCTACAGCACTCAAACATGGAAAAAAAATACATGGCAGGGATCCATTCATGATGCTTAACAAAAGATGAACACTGAGCTACGGCCAATTCATCCATTAACAGGTTCAACAAGCATGGCAAAAATGCATATGGCAAACAGATCTCAGACTTAGTGAAATTAACACTTGTCTGGAATTTCAGATCAGGTAGCCCTCTTCGGAGCAACAAAACTACATGCTACAGGACCTGAACATGGCAAAATAAAGCATGGAACGGAGCTACTCAAAGAGCTTAACAAAAGTCCCTTAGTGACCTTGAGCCAAAAGGGATCAGAAAATACAATTGCAAGCATGTGAACATGGCAAAAACATAATCAGATCACAGACTTAGTGAAAATTGGAGCATGCTGAAAACAGATATCAAGTAGGCATGTTTACGAGCTCGATGCACTCACTACGGAGCAAGTCATGATAAACTAAGCATACGCCCATCAAGAATACACAAAATCCAAGCTAGACATGGCAAGAACAATAGCATAGCATGCACGGATCAACTACAACATCATCGGCAAAATTGCAAACAAGTTGGCAATCTGCCCAAATTCACAAAGTAGAAAAAGTAGAGCTCGATTGACTCAAGCTAGGGTGCTCCATAATTGCAAACAAGGACATGGATGGATAGAGCACTACAAGATTAACAAAACATCCTTACTGATCATCCTCAAAAGAGGCACGGATCACTAGGAAACAACAAGAACATATGACAACATGATATAAACAGCTCAAGGACTTGGTGAAATTGCTAAGTCCCTGAAATCAGAATTACCAAGTGCACCACTTCGCAAGCTTGTGCTAGTCACCACACACATCACAAAAATACATGGGTTGCACCTCTGGAAAGATGGAAAACCCTTAACAAAACATATGTAGAGCTCATGGGTATATCATGCACACAATAATCATGGCAAAAATGAAAAATATGCAAATGGAGTAGAAGATCTGACATTAACTCAAGTAGCCCTCTTCTAACAGCATTTCGGGCCTCAAGATGAACTCAAATGAAAAAGATGCAATGGAATGAAATGATGTACTCTCGGAGTTGAACATTTTGATATGCTATATGCCCAAATCGGAGCTACGGATGCAAAGATACGATGCTATGAACATGAGCACATGGATCTGAAAACTAAGGACTTAGGAAAAAAAACGGGGTCAACCCTAATCTTTCCAGATCTGGATCGGGGCACGCGGATCGAGGTTCGACGCCGTCCTCGCCGGAGTTGAAGACGACTGCGGCCGGAGATGGTGGAGCTGCCGGAGACAGGGGAGGCGGTGGCCGGCGAGAAGGGCGCGCCTGCCGGCGCCGTTGAACACGGGCGGCGGCGAAGCGAGGTTCGGCGGCCGGAGCGGGGCGGCTGCCGGCGCCGGTGAACGCGGACAGCGGCGAGGTGAGGTTCGGCAGCGCGCGCGGTGGATCAGGCGGTGGGGTAGGCGAGGAGGCGCGGGCGTGGATCGGAGGCGGCTTGGGCCGGGGGGCGGCTCCGGGCTCCCGCGGGCCGCGGTGGTGGGTGACGTGGTGGCGACAGGTGGCGGCGCCTCAGTTGCCGCGGGCGGCGGCGCCTCAGTGGCCGCGGGCGGTGGCGGTGGCTTGTCCGGCCGGATCGGACATGTCCGGCGCGGTGCGAGCGGAATTTTAGGGTTAGGGACGAGGGGGAGATCCGGATTCGGAGGAGGGGTCTATTTATAGGCATAGAGGGAGCTAGGAGAGTCCAAATGAGGTGCGGTTTTCGGCCACGCGATCTTGATCGAATGCTCTAGATGATGGAGAAGGGTTTGGTGGGTTTTGGGCCAAATTGGAGGGGTGTTGGGCTGCAACACACACGAGGCCTTTTTGGTCCCTCGGTTAACCGTTGGAGTATCAAACGAAGTCCAAATGATACGAAACTTGACAGGCGGTCTACCGGTAGTGAACCAAGGCCGCTTGGCAAGTCTCGGTCCAATCCGGAAATGTTTAATCCGCACACACGAAAGAAAGCTAGAAATGACCACCGGAGGAGAACGAAGCGCTGGAATGCAAAACGGACAACGGGGAAAATGCTCGAATGCATGAGATGAACACGTATGCAAATGTAATACACATGATGACATGATATGAGATGCATGACAACGACAACAACACACGGAGACAAAAACCCGAACCCGAGAAAATAAAATAACTTAACGCCGGAAATGTCAAGAGTTGGAGTACAAATTGGGAAAGTAACATCCGGGGTGTTACAACACTCCACCACTACGAAAGGATCTCGTCCCGAGATCTAGGACTGAAAGAACGCCGGGTACTCAGAACGGAGGTGATCCTCGCGTTCCCAAGTAGCTTCACGGTCGGAATGGTGTGACCACTTGACTTTGAGGAATTTGATTGACTTATTGCGAGTCTTGCGTTTAGTCTCTTCAAGAATAGCAACTGGGTGCTCACGATAGGAGATATCTTGTTGGAGCTCAATGTCCTCGAAGTTGACGGTGCGGTCAGGAGTCTTGAAGCACTTTCGGAGCTGAGAGACATGGAACACATCATGAACATTTGCAAAGTTTGAAGGAAGCTCGAGTTGATAGGCGAGATCGCCTCTCTTGCTGACAATCTTGAAAGGTCCCACGTATCTGGGGCAAGCTTCCCTTTGATACCGAAGCGACGAGTACCTTTCATAGGAGAGACACGGAGGTAAACATGATCTCCGATCTCGAAAGTCAAATCACGGTGCTTACTATCATAGTAGCTCTTCTGACGGGATTGGGCTGCTTTGAGGTTATCACGAATGACTTTGCACATTTCCTCTGCCTCTGTGATTAAGTCATTTCCCAAAAGCTGACGTTCACCGGTTTCAGACCAGTTGAGAGGGGTACGGCACTTCCTGCCATACAGAATTTCAAATGGGGCCTTGCCCGAACTTGCTTGGAAACTGTTGTTGTAGGAGAATTTAGCATAAGGAAGACAATCCTCCCACTTCATGCCGAAGATCACACAAGCCCTGAGCATATCTTCAAGAATTTGGTTGACACGCTCGACTTGACCGCTAGTTTGAGGATGGAAAGCTGTGCTGAAGCGGATGTTGGTGCCCATGGCCTTCTGAAAAGAATCCCAAAACTTGGAGGTAAAGATGCTACCACGGTCTGAAGAGATCACTTGAGGAACACCGTGGAGAGAGACAATCCGAGAGGTATAGAGTTCCGCCAATTGAGCTGCAGTGATTGACTCTTTGATAGGCAGAAAGTGAGCCACTTTAGTGAGTTTGTCGATGACAACGAATATAGCATCATTGCCACGCTTGGACTTTGGAAACCCAGTCACGAAGTCCATTTCAATGTGGTCAAACTTCCATTCCAGAATGGCAAGAGGTTGGAGGAGACCAGCTGGCCTTTGGTGTTCTGCCTTCACTCTTCTGCAGACATCACATTCATTCACGAACTGAGCAATCTCGCGCTTCATTCGAGTCCACCAATAATCCTGCTTGAGGTCCTGATACATCTTCGTACTCCCAGGGTGGATGGAGAGGAGAGAATTGTGAGCCTCGTTCATGATCACTTTACGAAGTTCACCTTTGCGCACAACAATACGATCCTCGAAGAAGGGAGTGTCCTTGTCATCAAGGCGGTAGCACTTGTACTTGGGTTGACTCTTGGCAATCCCAATCTTCACCTTTTTCACCATAGCATCAAGAAGCTGGGCTTGGTGAATCTGGTCTTCTAAGGTAGGAGAGACTTGAAGGTTGGCGAGGAAACCTTGAGGAACAACTTGCAGATTAAGTTTGCGGAAAGCTTCACAAAGCTCGGGTTGATAAGGCTTGAGAATCAGACTGTTGCAGTAAGCCTTTCTGCTCAATGCGTCAGCAATCACATTGGCCTTGCCTGGAGTATACTCGATACTCAGATTATATTCTTGAATCATTTCGACCAATCGAGTTTGCCTGAGGTTGAGATTAGGCTGAGTGAAAATGTACTTGAGACTCTTGTGATCAGTGAAAATGTCCACTTTTCTTCCCAATAAGAGATGTCTCCAAGTCAAAAGAGCATGCACAACTGCCGCCAACTCGAGATCATGAGTGGGGTAGTTCTTCTCATTGGGCTTCAACTGGCGAGAGGTATAAGCAACAACTTTCTTCTCTTGCATCAACACTGCGCCAAGACCTTGGAGAGAGGCATCACAAAAGACCTCGTACGTCTTGGATTCATCAGGCGGAGTCAGAACTGGAGCAGTGATCAATTTCTCTTTCAAAGTGTTGAAAGCAATGTCACACTCCGGAGACCAAACGTACTTGACGTGCTTCTGGAGAAGATTAGAGAGAGGCTTCGCGATCTTAGAAATGTTTTCAACGAATCTTCGGCAATAGCTTGCGAGATCGAGGAAGCTACGGAGTTGCTTCACGTTCTGAGGAGGTTCCCAATTCACAATTGCAGACACCTTCTCAGGATTCACGGCAATGCCCTTGGCAGAGATGATATGACCAAGATAAAGAACCTCATCGAGCCAAAATTCGCACTTGGAGAACTTGGCGTAGAACTGATGTTCTCTGAGCTTATCGAGTACCAAACGCAAGTGCTTGGCATGATCTTCCTTGTTCTTCGAGAAAACCAGAATGTCATCGAGGTAGACCAAAACGAAGTCATTGGTGTAGGCGTTGAAGATGAAGTTCATCATGCGAGAGAAAGTCAGAGGAGCGTTGACGAGGCCAAAAGACATGACAGTGTATTCATATGAACCATAGCTTGTCCTGAAAGCCGTCTTGGGAATATCTTGCTCACGGATTCGAATCTGATGATAACCCATATGGAGATCAAGCTTGGAGAATACTTGGGCACCTTTGAGTTGTTCGAACAGCTCATTGATGTTGGGAAGTGGGTATTTGTTCTTGATGGTCTTCTTGTTCAATGGACGGTAATCAACACAAAGTCGGTCCGTTCCATCCTTCTTATTCACAAAAAGAACACCACAACCCCATGGAGAAGAACTAGGCCAGATGAGACCCATTTTCTCTTGAATATCGAGTTGCTTCTTCAGCTCCTTCAACTCTTCAGGTCCGAGCTTGTAAGGACGCTTGCACACAGGTTCCGTACCGGGCTCAAGATCAATGACGAATTCAACTGGCCGGTGCGGAGGCATTCCTGGAAGCTCTTCTAGAAAGACGTCTTGATATTCGCAAACGACTGGAATTTGCGAGATAGCATCCAGTTCACCCTTCTCATTGAGAGAAAAAAACGGATGGTATCATCACGAGCGGCAAAGACAATTACATCCTCAGACGAATGAGTCAATTGAATCTGCCTTGCAGCACAATCAAGATGTGCCTTGTGCTTAGAAAGCCAATCCATTCCGAGAATAAGATCAATATCTGAGTTGCCAAGAATCACCGGAGAAGAGAGAAACTTGTAATCGCCCAACGTGATAGAGACATCCGGAACGCAATTGTTAGAAGTCATTTGCTTGCCCGGAGACACAATCTTCAACGGAACAGGAATCCTTTCGGTCACAAAATCATGCTTGGCCACAAATGGAGTTGAAATAAAAGAAAGCGATGCACCAGTGTCAAAAAGAACTTTTGCAGGAACATCGTTAACAGGAAGGTTACCCATAATCACATCTGTCGAGTCCTCTGCCTGAGCTGCGTTCAGCAAATTGACCTTGGCGTGCTTGGGGTTATGCTTGACCACAGCTGTACTTGCCGATCTGACAGGAGGAGGAGGAGGGAGACGTCTCCGGTTGAAACACTTGTTGGCATAGTGACCCTTCTGTTGGCACTTGTTGCACGTGACCTCTGAAAGCGCACGGTGATACGGAGCACTCGATCTTGGAGGTTGAGACGAAGTCTTGTTCTAAAAGCCAGGGTTGGGTGGGTGGGAGGATCCACTGCCACCATTGCTCTTCTGCTGATACGGCTGACGGAACGGAGGAGGAGGAAGCCAATACTTCTGCTGCTTGGCCACTTGAGTAGAGGAAGAAGGAGTAACATCTCTGACTCGCTTCTTGGAAGCATCACACCTCAACTGAGCAGCCTCTTGCTTCAGTGCTATGTTGTAGAACTCATCGTACCTCAGGGGCTCAAAGAGAACAAGAGCTAGCTGAATTTCTTCTCTAAGACCACCTCTGAACTGGTATATCATGCTCTTCTCATCAGGGACGTCCTGCTTAGCAAAGCGGGCGAGCTTCTGGAACAACTTGCTGTAGTCAAAGACAGACAAAGAGCCTTGCTTCAGATTGCGAAATTCCTCACGCTTGCTTTCAACCACGCTCTGAGGGATATGGTGAGCTCTGAAATCTCGACGAAATTCATCCCAAGTGATAACACGTCCACCTCTGGAGTCCTTGTACTGCTGGAACCATTCTGCAACTTGATCTTTGAGTTGGAATGAAGCGAACTTGACAAAGTCCTCAGGCCTGACGTTACTGCACTCGAAATGCTTGCACAGATCCACAAGCCAATCGTCAGCATCGGTTGCCTCAACACAATTGCTGAAAGTCTTTGGCCCGTTAGCAAGGAACTGGTTGAGTGTAGCAGAGTGATTCTGATTGTTGCCTTGGTTCCCTTGGTTGCCTTGATTGCGCTCTTGAAGAATTTGCATGATCAACTGTGTGTTTGCATTGGTTGCGGCCATCACAGCTTGCCATGCCTCCGGGGGAGGTGGAGGTGGTGGCGGATCGGGATTCGGAGTCGTGCGCGTTGGAGGAGCCATCCTGAAGAGGTTGACATCCATTAGCACATTGATAGACAAACATTGAAGCTGAATCCAACGAAATGAAAATTGCAACATATAGTCTTCACATCCGAACAAAATGAACGAATGCATTCCTCTTGAAATGGTCACATATCCATAAATTGAGAAGCCACTTAGAATTTAGGTAGAGAAATAAATCAACAAGGTATGGATCAAGAACGAATAATCGGTAAGAAATCCCAATCTCAAACCAATATCCGTGGAAGAAGAACTAGAGCTACGAGAATTCCCACCTATGAAATTCCCGAACCTTTCCGGTTATGCAATCAGGTGTTGGGGATACAGGGGAAGCATAATATCTCACCCAAACTAGCAAATCCTACATCCAGCTGTATCCATCCTTCAACACATAACCAAGAAAAAACTTCGGAAACCATCTACCTCCACCTTCGAAAAGCATCTGTTATACAAGTTATGGCGATACTCCCGAACTCCCGCCCCAGTACTGGGTGGCATCGAGGTTATCTCACCAACGAACTGCATAAAAGAGATTTTCGATGTCGACGTACTAAACTCAGGTATTCCAGAACTGCAATGATAAAATTATGACGACAACACCTCAGAGCTCAACTCCCCGGGACACTTCCACAAAACCCCTGACAGGAGGCACCAAGACAATGTTCTCATCATAAAACCATCGGAACGATTCCAAGGTACCCGCGTGATCCTAATTTTTTTTTGTGAAATTTGAGAAGAGAAGAGTCAAAACTATATGTTAGGATGCCTTACCAGAGCAATGAGGAGACTGGGAAGTAAAAAGAATTCCTAAACTCTCCGATATATAATTCCTAAATGACTCAAAACATTTTTCTAGACACAACTCGGCTGCTAAAATCGATCAAGCAATGGGGCTCCTAAGGTCGGGGAAGGCTCTGATTACCAACTTGTAACACCCTCGATGCGACTATAGCTCCCACGTGTCGAGGCACGACTTAGAGACATAATCGCATTGAAGGTATATGTCGAAAGTAAGGTAATCTTTACACATCCCATGTAATATAATAATAAAGGGGAGATAACATAGTTGGCTTACACTCGCCACGTCAATCAAGGTACATAAATAACATTACATCATCCAAACACTCATGGCCCGACTACGGTGCCAAAATAAAAGATAACCCAACATGCGACACGGTCCCGATCACCCCCAACTGGGCACCACTACTGATCGTCAGGAAAGGAAACATAATAGCATTGAGAGTCCTCGTCGAACTCCCACTTGAGCTCGAGCGTGTCACCTGGAGCGGAATCATCAGGCCCTGCATCTGGTGTAATAGTAATCTGTGAGCCACAGGGACTCAGCAATCTCGCACCCTCGCGATCAAGACTATTTAAGCTTATAGGTAAGGCAAGGTAAAAATAAGTGGGGCTGCAGCAAGCGACTAGCATATATGGTGGCTAACCTGTTCGCAAAGAGAGCGAGAAGAGGAGGCAAAGCGCGAGCGAGAAACTAGAGAGCAACCAGCGCAAACATTACTCCAACACCGTGTCCACTTCCCGGACTCCGCCGAGAAGAGGCCATCACAGTATCACACTCAGTTGATTCATTTTAATTAAGTTAAGGTTCAAGTTATCTACAACCGGGCATTAACAAATTCCCATCTGCCCATAACCGCGGGCACGGCTTTCGAAAGTTCAAATCCCTGCAGGGGAGTCCCAACTTAGCCCATGACAAGCTCTCACGGTCAACGAAGGAATAGACCTCCTCCCGAGACGTTCCGATTAGACTCGGTATACTGTTCTTCAAGACACTTCGACAGGTTAAAACTAAACCAGCAACACCGCCCGAATGTGCCGACAAATCCCGATAGGAGCTGCACATATCTCGTTCTCAGGGCACACTCAGATGAACACTACGTACAACTAAAACCAACCCTCGAGTTGCCCCGAGGTGGTGCTGCAAGTGGCTCTATTTGGACCAACACTCAGAGGAGCACTGGCCCGGGGGGTTTAAATAAGATGACCCTCGGGCTCCGGAAACCCAAGGGAAAAAGAGGCTAGGTGGCAAATGGTAAAACCAAGGTTGGGCATTGCTGGAAAAGCTTTAATCAAGGCGAACTATCAAGGGGTTCCCATTATTACCCAACCGCGTAAGGAACGCAAAATCCGGGAACATAACACCGATATGACGGAAACTAGGGCGGCAAGAGTGGAACAAAACACCAGGCATAAGGCCAAGCCTTCCACCCTTTACCAAGTATATAGATGCATTAAATAAATAAGAGATATTGTGATATCCCCAACAAGTAAACATGTTTCAACAAGGAACAACATCCCCATGTTCCAACAAGGAACAAACTTCAATCTTCACCTGCAACTAACAACACTATAAGAGGGGCTGAGCCAAGCGGTAACATTGCCAAACAACGGTTTGCTAGGACAAGGTGGGTTAGAGGCTTGGTTCAACAATATGGGAGGCATGATAAGCAAGTGGTAGGTATCGCAGCATAGGCATAGCAAAAGAGCGAGCAACTAGCAAGCAAAGATAGAAGTGATTTCGACGGTATGGTCATCTTGCCTGAAATCCCGCAAGGAAGAAGAACGAGTCCATGAAGAAGACAAACGGACGTAGTCAAACGGTTCCTCACAAATGCGACATTACCGGATCCAACCCGAAGAAGCAAAACACCGGAAAGAAGCACACAACATAGTAAAGAAACCACACATGAACATGGTATGATATGTGGGATGCGATGCATATGCATGATTTGCAAGGGAATGATTGAAACTAGCCTCAACATGGAAATCCAAGTGTGCCACTGAAAAGGTGAGGTGATTTCGGTTGAAATCGATATAAAGAACACCGGAATCGGAGGCACGGTTTGGAAATGGCAAGCAAAACAAATATGGCACCGGTCTGCGATAAACAGCAAGTAGCCATCTAAATGCATCAAGATAATTATGCTACAGCACTCAAACATGGAAAAAAAATACATGGCAGGGATCCATTCATGATGCTTAACAAAAGATGAACACTGAGCTACGGCCAATTCATCCATTAACAGGTTCAAACAAGCATGGCAAAAATGCATATGGCAAACAGATCTCAGACTTAGTGAAATTAACACTTGTCTGGAATTTCAGATCAGGTAGCCCTCTTCGGAGCAACAAAACTACATGCTACAGAACCTGAACATGGCAAAATAAAGCATGGCATGGAACTACTCAAAGAGCTTAACAAAAGTCCCTTAGTGACCTTGAGCCAAAAGGGATCAGAAAATACAATTGCAAGCATGTGAACATGGCAAAAACATAATCAGATCACAAACTTAGTGAAAACTGGAGCATGCTGAAAACAGATATCAAGTAGGCATGTTTACGAGCTCGATGCACTCACTACGGAGCAAGTCATGATAAACTAAGCATATGCCCATCAAGAATACACAAAATGCAAGCTAGACATGGCAAGAACAATAGCAGAGCATGCACGGATCAACTACAACATCATCGGCAAAATTGCAAACAAGTTGACAATCTGCCCAGATTCACAAAGTAGAAAAAGTAGAGCTCAATTGACTCAAGCTAGAGTGCTCCATAATTGCAAACAAGGACATGTATGGATAGAGCACTACAAGATTAACAAAACATCCTTACTGATCATCCTCAAAAGAGGCACGGATCACTAGGAAACAACAAGAACATATGACAACATGAGATAAACTCCTCAGTGGCCGTGGGCGGCGGCGGCGGCTTGTCCGGCCGGATCGGACATGTCCGGTGCGGTGCGAGCGGATTTTTAAGGTTAGGGACGAGGGGGAGATCCGGATTCGGATGAGGGGTCTATTTATAGGCATAGAGGGAGCTAGGAGGGTCCAAATGAGGTGCGGTTTTCGGCCACGCGATCTTGATCGAACGCTCTAGATGATGGAGAAGGGTTTGGTGGGTTTTGGGCCAAATTGGAGGGTGTTGGGCTGAAAGACACACGAGGCCTTTTCGGTCCCTCGGTTAACCGTTGGAGTATCAAACGAAGTCCAAATGATACGAAACTTGACAGGCGGTCTACCGGTAGTAAACCAAGGCCGCTTGGAAAGTCACGGTCCAATCCGGAAATGTTTAATCCCCACACACGAAAGAAAGCTAGAAATGACCACCGGAGGAGAATGAAGCGCCGGAATGCAAAACGGACAACGGGGAAAATGCTCGAATGCATGAGATGAACACGTATGCAAATGCAATGCACATGATGACATGATATGAGATGCATGACAACGACAACAACACACGGAGACAAAAACCCGAACCCGAGAAAATAAAATAACTTAACGCCGGAAACGGCAAGAGTTGGAGTACAAATTTGGAAAGTAACATCCGGGGTGTTACATAGACATGGTGGGACCATTCAAGATAGCACAAGGTGGTTTAACTCACCTACTTGTCGCAGTGGACAAGTTCACCAAGTGGGTGGAAGCGAAGCCAATTAAGAAAATGAACGGTCCGACTGCCGTGATCTTCATCACCGATATCACAATTCGGTATGGCATACCACACAGCATCATCACCGACAACGGCACAAATTTTTCCAAAGGCGCCTTGGCCCGTTTCTGCGCAACACAGGACATCCGACTGGACCTAGCATCCGTCGCCCATCCGCAGTCAAACGACCAAGTGGAGCAAGCAAACGGCCTCATCCTGTTCGGCATCAAGCCTCGGTTGATTGATCCTCTGGAGCGCTCGGCTGGCTGCTGGCTCGACGAGCTGCCAGCCGTCCTCTGGAGTCTGCGCACGACTCCAAACAAGTCAACCGGCTTCACGCCCTTCTTCCTCGTCTACGGTGCCGAAGCCATCATCCCAACGGACATAGAGTTTGAATCCCCACGAGTCACCATGTACACGGAGGAGGAAGCAGAAGAAGCACGACAAGACGGCGTCGATCTGCTGGAAGAGGGCCGGCTGTTGGCACTCAGCCGGTCCAGCATCTACCAGCAGAGCCTGCACCGATACCACAACAGGAAGGTCAGGCCAAGATCTTTCCAAGAAGGCGGCCTTGTGCTCCGACTGATCCAGCGAATAGCCGGCCAGCACAAGCTGTCGGCACCTTGGGAAGGCGCTGTCGGCACCTTGGGAAGGCCCTTTCATCATCAGCAAAGTACTAGGCAACGATTCCTACTACCTGATCGACGCTCAGAAGCCCCGAGCACGCAAGAGGGACGACTCCGGCAAGGAGGCAGAGCGGCCATGGAATGCAAATCTCCTCCGAAGATTTTACAGTTGATACAGTATGTACCACGCTACCTTTTGTATTAAAGTACCAAGACTTCGGGGCCCTCGAGACGAGCTCGGGGACTGCCCTCTTTTGTCTGTATGATAAAAATTATGCCTACAAGTATGTTACTCTTTGTCATGTCGCTTGGCCCAGGCTCGACAAGTCGACCCGGGGACTTGCCGCCTTGCACTATGAAATGCTTCCTGCAGCCGGACAAGTAGTGTGTAAACACCTAAACCCTCTTCTGTCAGAAGCCGCAGCTCGCAGAGTGACTGTACGGTGGGCAGAGGTAAGGTAGAATGGGTGTTCGCATGAAAAAGGGTTAAGGGCTCAAAGCATAAAACATAGCTCAAGACGGCTTCCAGCCTTTCTCGCAAACCGACTCTCGGATAGTCGAATTGTCGTCTTCTATCCAACTTGCTCAAACAATCTTGAAATCGGCTAAGTACTTGCTTTCCCAAAGTAGCCTAGCACTTGATCCAGCAACATTCTGCAGAGCGGCTGTCCGATTGGCAAGGCAGGCAACTAAGAGAAAGCGGCAAAGGAAAAAAGCCAAAAGAACAATGAGCAAGAAAAGATAGATATATATATATTTACATAACATAGGCCTTTGGCCGAATTGTCGAGTAGAGGTTCAAAATACACCCTGCGGGTGGAATTGTGCAAATTAACAAGTTCTTCAAAGACTACTGAAGCAGATAAAATGAAAGATACAGCGGCAGCTTAGGAGGCAGCAGACGGATTCGGAGGGTCGGAGGAGGCGCCAGCGTCAGGCGTCGGGGCAGCCGGCTGGCTAGTCTCGGCTTGATCACCTCCGGCGGCAGTCGACTCGGTCGCACGCGGCTCGTTGCTGGAGGTGCGGTCGGGCTGAGGCTGGCCGTCTGCTCCGTCTTCTGGTGCCTCCGCCTCGCCTCCATCCTCCGCTTCGTCCTCCTCCTCGACGCTGGAGCCAATCACCTCCGCCAAGTCTTCGCCGTAGTCTGGGTTCATCCCAAACCACTCCGGCGGTACCTCCTCGCCGTCTTCAGACCGCTCGGGGACGAAGATGCTGGTATCGGTGTACTCGGCAATCGCCGCAGCATGTTTGACGAGGGCGTCTTCCGCAGCCGCCAGCTCCGGCTGGGCCTCCGACCGAAGCGTGGCCAACCGGTCTAGATCCAGCCCCGGGTACCATGCCTTGACGAACTCCAAGGCCCGGCGCGCTCCAGCCCGGGCCGAAGAGCCCTTCCAGGCCTCAAGACGACCAGCCGTGTCCTCCAGCCAGTTGGCCGTCAGGCTGGGGGTGCGCGGAGCCTGCACATCCGGCCAAAGGGCGGCAATCGCCTGGGCACCGACGCGTTAGAGCCGGCGCAGCATCCGGTGAGCCAGCCGGAGGTGAGCCTCGATGCTCAGGATGTGCTCGTCAAGAGTTCGGGGGGCATCGGCGGCGATCTCCGCGCCCTCCGCCCTCCAACCTTCACGGTCAGCCTCGATGGCTTGGATGGCGGCCTACGAAGAAGCAAGTCAAAAACCAGGAGTCGGCATGATCTAAGTCGGCAGCCTGAAGAAAGAAAATAAAGAGGCTCACCATCAACGATGTCTTAATCTCGTGGAAGCCGGAGGACAACAGCGCCTCCTTGTCAAACCAGGAGGAGCGCTCGCTCGCGAACTCGGCCAAGAGGGCGGTTTCCGTCTCCTCCGCCTCCCTTTGTGACTTCACAAGCAGCTCCTTCAGCTCTGCCAACTGAGTGGCCAGCAGATCGCGCTCTGTGGCGAGCTTGCTGCACTCCTCCCCTTTGGCGCGCAGGGCGGAGTTGGCTTCGCTCAGTTGCTGTTGAAGAGCAGCATTGGCTCCTGAAGGAAAGGAAGAAAGACAACAGTCGTCAATAAAGTAGGTCGCCGGGGAGATCCGACTCGGCTGCTCAGTAGCCGGCCCGAATCTCGGGGACTACAGCCCGCGGGTGCGCTAGCACGCCCCCGCAGAGAAAAAAGGGGGGACTTACTCCGGCTCTCCGCCAACTCGGCGGTCCGCTTGCCCAGCTCTTCAACGTTACGGTTTAAGGCAGTGACGTGGAGCTTGTGGTAATCCTGCGACAAGCATTTCAAACAAAGTTAGTACCCAGAAGTTCATCAATTGGAGTTCCGGGCCGCCTGCTCAGCAGCCGGCCCGAAACTCGGGGATTACACCCAATGGGTGCGCTAGCGCACCCCCACAGAGAGGAGCAAGAAAACAAAGACCAAAGGAAAAAAACATACCCGGACGGCTGCCCGCGACGCTAGGAACGCCTTGGTGCAACTCTGGAGAGCGTCGCCCTCAGCACGGAGCTTCGCCTGGATGTCCAGGAGCGCCCGGTTCAGCGGCCCTGTGCCGCCTCCTCGCACCCACCCAACAGGTGCGGCGCTCGTCGCTTCGGCGTCTAGGGCCGCCGAGCTGGCGGTGCTGGCTTCCAGGGGGCGGGGTGCCGAAGTCGCCTTCTCCACATGATGGCGCGTTGGCGAGCTGACTTGGAGGAGTAGCCTCGCCGCGGCCTCGTCTTCGGTCGGCGGCACCGGAGGGTCCGCTGGCTGCTCACCTTGTGCGCCTTCAAACGGCGGTGGAGGCGGCGGCGGAACGTTCGCGTCCGGAGTAGAGGGGTCGCCGCCTTCCCTCTCCTCGACAAGGTTCTCCCCGCCGGCTTCTCCAGTTGGCCCTGTGAACTCCGGAGGCGGCGGCGCAGAGTTCAGCGGGGTGACGAGCAAGGCCAACTGGCGGCGTGCGGCTTCCTTAGCCTGCTGCTTCGCCGCGGCAGCGGCTTCGGCCTCCGCCTTCTCCAGGCGGAGGGCCTCTTCTTCGTTGCGCCTCTCCTGCGCATTCTGCTCCGTCGCCTCCCGGAGGTCAGCAGTGGGGTCAATCTGACGAGTGGTGGTGGACGTCTCCGCTGACCCCATGACGGAGGCGGCGGCGACCCGCTCAATCGAGAGGGGAGCCCTGAAAAAAGAGGGGCAAGCAGAGACTCAGACAAATCACGAAGAAAGAATAAAACTTTGAAGACAGAATACTTACGCGGAGACCAACGGCGGCTTCTTCACTTCCTTATGGAACCTGATGGCCTTCGCGACTGCCTCGTCCCGCCGGGTCGCCGCAGTCGAGCCCTTGGGCTTCTTCGGCCGACTGCCGAACAAGGTCGGCACGGCCCTGCGCTTCTTCCCGCCGCCTGGAGCGCCCGGCGCGGCAGAAGAGCCCGCGCCCGGCTGGCTGGCTCCTGGCCGATGGCGAGGGGCGACTTCTCCCTCGGCGCTGTCTTCAGGCCAGTCGGCGAAGGTAGCCGAAGGCCTGAAGTCGCCTGCTGTCCCTCCTCCTCCCTCGGCGTCGTCTTCCAGAGCCGCCGCCCCCAGATCGGGGTCGTCGACGTCGCTCTCCGCCCGGTCGGCGACGAACTCACGGGCCGGCCCCAAGGTGCCGTCTGGTGGATGAAGAAGGGGATTCTAACCAAAGTCGACTGGTCAAAACAAAACTCGGCAAGAAGAGGACAATCTAAAGAAAGAAAAGAAAGGCGACTCACCACGGGCGGGGGGTTGGTGCGGGAGTACGTCTCCTTGCCGAATCGCCAGTCCTCCAGGAGCCTGCTGTCCGAGAGGTAGTTCACCATGAAGGCCACCTCTTCGTGAGGCATGTCCTTGGTGCACATCCGACTCGGGTCGCGGTGCCCGCTCATCTGGCATATCATGTGAGGCGGCCTTGGAGTGGGAGGACTCGGCGCGAGACGAAGGCGGCCAGCAGGTCCGGACCAGTCAGACCCTCCGACTGCGTCAGCACTCGGAGTCACGTGATGGCGCCGGCTCCCGCAGGTGTCACCGACTTGGCCCGGTATGACCAGTTGGGCAGTCTCCCAGCCGGCGGGCTGGCTTCGAAAGCCGGCAGATTGACCCAGTCGCCCCTCGTGGCGACGTTCCTGACGTAGAAGTAGGATCTCTGCCACATCTTCACCGACTTTATCAGCAAGATGGAGGGGAAGAGGTTGTCGGCTCCTGACCTTCGCACGGTGATGAAGGCGTCGCATTGAGCCGGCACGCCCGCGGCCTGGGTGCCGAGCTTGGAGAAGAAGAACTCCCCCCAGAGCTCGAGAGTGGGGAGGACTCCGAGGAAGCCGTCGCACAAGGCCACGAAGGCGGACAGCAGCACCACTGTGTTGGGGGTGAGGTGGTGCGGCTGGAGGCCGTAGAACTCCAAGAAAGACCGGAAAAAGCTGCTCGCCGGCAGCCCCAGCCCGTGCAGGCAGTGCGAGCGGAAGATGACCCGCTCGCCCTCCTGCAGGGCGGGGGAAATCTCCCCCTCCGGCGCAAGACGCACCTGCACGCGATCCTCGCCGGGAAGCCGACAGGTCTGGCGGAGGAACTCGATGTGGTCTTCATGAACCTCAAAACCGTCCTAGGTGCCGGAACGCACTGGGGGAGGCGCGGCAGCGGAGGAACAACTCATCGCGAGCTGTCGCCGCAGCGTTCGCCGGAGCTTGGGCGTGCGGCGGAGCGAAGAAGAGAAGAGGAAGGAGGAGTGCGAGGAGCGGCAAGGAGGAAGAGAGCGAGGAGTAGTGGGAAGGAGGGGCGCACGTGCCCCCCTCTTCCCCCTACTTATAGCCCTGTGGGTTGCAAAGCCGAGGGGGCGGACGTGGGGATTTACTGCGCCCACAACCCCACGACCCCCATGATCCATGTAAAGTTACTGCGCGCAGTAACTCCACGGGAATCCCAACCGTCCACCAGGGCCGCAGCGGATCTGCTAGGGCGCTGAGGCGCAGTAGTGGCGGGCCCCGCCCATGGGCCTGTCCCGTCGCACGCGTGGGCTGGCAGGATGGCCTAGCCACGTGCCTTCGCGTGACAGGCCAAGAACGAGCGGCGGCCTGGAGGCTTAGCTAGCACGCCACTTAGAATCCCACCACGACGTTCGAAATACCGAACAACTCGAAAATTGAGTGAAGTCTGAGTTGAGCAAGTCCGACTCCTTCTAGACGGCCCGACAGAAGTCAATCAAGACCATGTGTTGAGCACCCGGAAAGAGAAACTGCTGAGGCTTCTCAGCCGATCGTCCGTGGCACCTCACCAGCTTCGGGGACTACTGTCGGAGTAATGGGCCACAGGTAGGCCAACCCGAGTCCCATAACCTTTCAAGACATCGGGGCAGGATGCACCCCTCAAGACCCCAGGGCGAAGAGCCGTCTCCTGAGGAGTCGATGGCAGGGCGGCTGACTGCCCGCTCACGGCCGAGTTCCAGGGACGACTTCCAGAGAAGCCGGCTTTGGGGAGTCGGCCGGCGACTCCAGCAAACCCATGACCTCATCAAAGGGGACCGGGTAGAGGCATGGCTACAGTGAAGCCCACTCCCGCCCCTTACCAAGGGCAGGCATGGCCACAGCACGCCGTACCTGGGAAGATCTCCGTGCGGCGTGGCACTGTTGCCTGGCCGGCCCTGACATCAGCACCATAGTACCAAGTCCTGCGCCCACGACGGCTTGTCTGTATGGCCTGGAGGCAGCGGGGCCCACCAGTCAGTGAGACCTCGGGAGACGGCAGGCGAACCGCCAGTCGGACCCGTCGGGAGTCGGCCCGAGGGAGTCGGCCGAGCCCTCCCCCGGGGCCCATGCACCATTAATCAAGATGAGATGGGGAATGGCCACAGTGATCGCCCGTCAGGCGGCGGGGCTGTTGCTACGACCCCATGACCAAGCCTGCGCCATCAGAAGCACGGCTACAGTAATCAGCGGCCGGCAAGACCCGCCCGCGGCGGACGCGGCCTGTCAGCTCCGTACCAGACCAGTCGGCGGGGCCCACCAGTCGGCGGGGCCCAGCAGTCGGTGGAGAAGTCGGAGGTCGGAGGCACTGACGGCTGGGCCCGCACCCAGTCGAATTACCATTGTACCCCTGGGGGTAGGCCTATATAAACCCCCCAGGGCACCCATGCAAGGGGTGGGATCCCTGTAGTTCTAGAACATACCAGATAGAAGGAGAGAGCTAGCCTTGCCCTCTTCTACCACCAGAAATAGCTCAAGGAGCCACCGTGTAAACACTTGGCCATAGTGATCATGCGGAGACCCCGTAGAGCAGCAGTAGGGGTATTATCTCCCCGGAGAGCCCCGAAGCTGGGTAAGATTCGCCGGCATGCATGTCTTCGCCTCATCCCGTTTCCAATCACCGGCGATGTTCTACTCGCCCCCACCATGATAAGCCATCCGTTGGCATATGTCGCACCAAACCCCCGATAGCGGCGGTGGAGCTGTCCGGAAGGAGAGTCCTTCCCTTCTTGGACCCTTCTCCCCCCCCAGTTGGGGCGGCCTTCCTTTTCTTATCTCCCCCTGCGGGAGGGGGAGCATCTTCCTATTCTTCCTCGTCTTTGGGGGAGGAGTGCGCCACAGAGTCATCGGACGGTGAGTCCGACAACGCCTGGCGTCGGGAACTCTTTCGGGTTCCCTTGGCCTTCATGGTCTTCTCCGGCACCGTATAAGGAGGCGGAGTCAGCATATTCGCCAGAAGAGCGTCTGCTGGGCCTTCGGGCAAAGGAGCCGGACAATCGATCTGTCCGGCCGTCTCCTGCTAGTCCTGTCCAAGGTACGGGAGTTTAGATCCCGCATGGAGTCAACCTATAAAAAATAAATATCCTGCGAGAGGTAAAGCAGCTTACCGATTTGGCTTGGTGCTTCGCGCTGAATCCACGATCCTCGGTAATGGGAGGGGGGACCTCGACGCTTTTGAACAGCACCCTCCAGGCATCTTCGTGAGTTGTGTTGAAAAGCCTGTTCAGAGTCCGGTGCCGCGCTGGGTCGAACTCCCACAAGTTGAACTCCCATTGTTGGCACGGGAGAATTCGGCGGTGGAGCCTGACCTGGACCACATTGACAAGTTTGAGCTTCTTGTTCACCATGTTTTGAATACATGTTTGGAGTCCGGTCAGCTCTTCCGAACTACCCCAGGACAGGCACTTCTCTTTCCAGGAGGTGAGCCGCGTGGGGATGCCATATGGGAACTCGGGGGCGGCTGTCCATACAGGGTCGCGTGGCTCGATGATGTAGAACCACCCCGATTGCCACCCCTTTATGGTTTCCACAAAGGAGCCCTCGAGCCATGTTACATTGGGCATCTTGCCCACCATGGCGCCTCCGCACTCCGCTTGGCGGCCACCCACCACCTTCGGCTTGACGTCGAAGGTCTTCAACCATAAGCCAAAGTGGGGCTTGATGCGGAGGAAGGCCTCGCACACGACGATAAACGACGAGATGTTGAGGATGAAGTTTGGGGCCAGATCGTGGAAATCCAGGCCGTAATAGAACATGACCCCCGGACGAATGGATGGAGAGGGAATCCCAGTCCGCGAAGGAAATGGGTGAGGAATACTACCCTCTCATGGGGCCTGGGGGTGGGGATGAGCTGCCCCTCATCTGGGAGCCGGTGAGCGATGTCGTCGGGCAGGTATCCGGCTCTCCTCAGTTTCTTGATGTCTCCCTCCGTGACGGAGGAGACCATCCACCTGCCTCCCGCTCTGGACATGGTTGGAGTAGGTTTAGGTGGGAAGTGTGGACTTGGGCGCTAGAGCTCGAGTGTGCGAAAACGGATGAGCAAAGGAGGAAGAAGGCGTGGATAGGAAGGTGAATCCTTATCCCTTTATATGGGCGGACGAAACTGAGCATTCCCACTTGCCTGGTAAAACTCGCTTATCCCCCAAGTGCCGTAATTTGTGGCGCGGTTGGGTTACCCACGCCCGTATTGATGAGAATCCCGTAATAAGAGGACACGATCTCTGCTTTGACAAGACGTGTCGAAAAACTGCCTCGCGTTATGTGAGGGGCTGGTTAAAGGAAACGGTTCGAATAATCACCGGGCCATGACATAAAATCATGCTGCCAAAACAAGCCAGCAAATTAGATCTGTGAAAATATTATTCTCTCTATGGTGGAATGTGGAACTTATTTTGCAGGGTCGGACACTATCCTCGTATTCAAATTCTTCTATGATGTATTCGGAGAAGGAACCCGCCTTGCAATGCCGAAGACAATACTACGCGCAGGACTCATCGTCATTGACGCCTGGTCCAGGGACTACTGAGGGAGTCCTGGATTAGGGGGTCTCCGGACAGCCGGACTATATCCTTTGGCCGGACTATTGGACTATGAACATACAAGATTGAAGACTTCGTCTCGTGTCCGGATGGGACTCTACTTGGCGTGGAAGGCAAGATAGGCAATACGGATATGGATATCTCCTCCTTTGTAACCGACCATGTGTAACCCTAACCCTCTCCGGTGTCTATATAAACCGAAGGGTTTTAGTACGTAGGACAACAACCATAACATACAATCATACCATAGGCTAGCTTCTAGGGTTTTGCCTCTCTAATCTCGTGGTAGATCTACTCTTGTACTACCCATATCATCAATATCAATCAAGCAGGACGTAGGGTTTTACCTCCATCGAGAGGGCCCAAACCTGGGTAAAACATTGTGTCCCCTGCCTCATGTTACCATCCGGCCTAGATGCATAGTTCGGGACCCCCTACCCGAGATCCACCGGTTTTGACACCGACACTCACCCTGTGCACTGTGCAGTCTGTCACCGTCGCTGTACATCACATTGGCGCCTCACCTCGTCTCCCTCTCCGCTCCCATAGCACCACTCCATCTCCATCACCTTCTCTGTCTCCGTCTCCATCTCATTGTGCCCCCGTGTACCATCGCCTCACTCGCCTCCCCCAGTACCACTATTCCCTCGCTAGCCGCTCCAGCACCGACATCCTTCTCCCCCGTAAGTCAAGCCCCCTTCCAAACTCCACCATAGCCGAACGCGAACCGCGCAGCATCCATATGAGCCGCGCTTGGAGCAATCTCCCCAGTGACATCCTCGACCTCTGTTGTTCGTGTATGGATATGTTGAGCGCCTTGCGGCTGGCTGCATGCTCGAGTTACAAGACACCCTGCTTGCTGCTATTTGGTCTTGCGAGATTGGCTCACCATGATACAGACTTGTGCATGATGCCCCTCGACTTCAATCCGATCTCCATTAGCCGAAACTTGTTTGCAGGTATGTAGTGGGTCGCCGTACATCATTTCCCTCGACATCGATCCGATCACCATTGCCCGAAACTTCTTGGAAGGTATGTACTGGGTCGGCATGAACTCCCACTGGATGGCTGCCTTCAGAGAAGATGGCAAAAAGTTGGTGCTCATGAACTTCCAGACCTCCCATGAGATTATCCTTCCTCCGTTGGATTATATAGAGTATTACCATCGCGGTCCAAGTCATCTAGATTACTACGTCAGTTGGACGGACCTTGTTTTGCAGAAGATTGTAATCTGCCAAGTGCCCACACGACATGCAAATTACGTAGACTTCAAGCTAATTGCCTTGTTCGACCGCGGACTCGCCTATCTTTACGTCGGTTCCTTCTTTAGCTGGAGACAACTCAGCTCGCAGTGGATCATCGTCAAAGCTGATACACACTTCTGTGATGCTATTGAACACAATGGCATCATCTACGCGATCGACAAAGCAGATGGCACCACGTATTGCTGGAACAACGCGTGTAAGTTGTTTCCGTCTCATGTTAATGATGACGCCATGACACTGTTTGAAATTTGTGTGATGATTGGCATATCCCTGTTTAAGCAGAATTTGAGTAGAACTATGGCAATGTATTAGAGACGTCGTAAATCAGCTATATTTGGAATGAGTTAATTCATGCGATTGTGACCATGTCATTACAGCCAATTTGTACCCTGAATAATCAAACGGTTAGGAATATGTGGATATTATCCTTATTTTACAGTAATCTATATACTACTACTAAATATGAGTGTGTATCAATGGCCATGTTAGTTTCCTCATTTTCATGATGTAGAAACATGTACCACACTGTTGGTTTCATCTAACCATACATTAGGCAAGTAAATGTGCATATGGAGAACTCTATATTTGGAAGTACTGAAATCCTGCAATGCTTACCATGTGTACATACCTATATTCGCCCTTCAGCAATCAATGGCTAGAATAATATCCTCACAAAAATTTTGCCCAGAGAACACGAGTATATAACAATGCATGGTCTGTTAGTTACCTTGAAGAATTTGTTTGTGAGGACAGAACATGATTACATAACATGCATGACATGGTAGTTTCCTGTGAAGAATCGATTGCGAGATAACATGAGTATAACCATGCATGGCACTTCTATATTTTCGAACCCAGTATACATTTCCCTGTATTTTCCTCCCGGTTCCAACAGGGACATATCAATGCTGTTACTTGCATTATCCTACTCATACTCTGAACAATGCTAATCTTACATTAGCAATGCATGTCCTTTTTGATATGATGCAGTGTCCCTACGGTTACTGCCCTTTGTAATCACACCACCTTTGCCAAAAACAGGGAAGCACAACTGGTTCCTCGCTCGATCAGACAACGGCAAAAGACTGATGATCATTCGGACACATGAGCCGGAAAAGTTATATTGCAAAAAACCCCACTGTATACAAGCATCGTGTAATACGTGAGTATCCGGACGGTGGTTGTTACGTCTATGAGTAGGATACCAGCTTGTTGGGGCCTTTAGGATTTTTTAGTTGGAGGCGGGTAAACAGCCTTGGTTCACACTCTCTGTTTCTCGGACTCAATTATCCGATTAACCAGGAGATCACCGTTGGCAAGGACCTTGATGGTAGAGAGGCTCTGTTTGCTATGGAAAACTATGTCTACACGGCGAGCCCTAGGAGTTCGGGAGCAAACTCCCCTGATTGTCAATGATACGGCCTACAGCCAAAAGAAGGTGAGAATGACAAAGGCATCCGGATTAACTTTGATCCTTGGATGTCTCAATTACGACAGGCAGTGATGTGGTTGAAGCCTTCAGGTTGATAGGTAATTGGGTTGTTGCATCGAAAGGGTGGAGTACTGGTGTCTCCGGATCACTGGTCGCTGAAGCGGGGCTGCAAATTATGATGGTGTTGGATCATCTCTTCGAATGACTTTGTTGGCTTTGCTGCTGGTTCTGGATGGGTAGTTCTTTCTTTTGTTATCCATATTCCTTGTCATTTGGTCATCCTCGTCTATGTCACTCTTACTATGTAATAGCTGCTTCTGTTTAGAATGTCATTCTCGTCTGGATCACGAGAGTCTGAGCGCTGCAGATGGGTTCATTTTGGTGGTGTAGCAAGACTTCTTATGAACTATCATGTCTTGCTGTTTATGTCAGTAGTAGTCACTAGTCAGTGTTTGAATGTTGTATATATCGTTGTTTCGAACTATTTATTGTCTCGAACTACTGGTGGGCTAAATGAGGGCATCACCATTCTCCAGTGTTCAGAGTATATCTCCTTTTTTCAAGTTATATAATTTGAGCTCAGTGTCTTTTCGATGATGTACACTTGTTTGGGCCAGTGAGGTGTCGTTGAATATGGGCTGAGTTGTAACGCAATGCCAAACATGTCAATTATGACTCTCAGGCCGGACTCTCAAAAGATCCTGAAAAAAGGCCGGGCTCTCCAAAAAAGAAAGAATAAGGACTCTTAGGCCGACATGTGAGCGCCGCCGGTGTTTTTGTGCGCTTGCGCACCGAGAGCATATTGGCGCGTGCTCGAAATTCATGCTACCTTTTCATCCGTAGTCTCCCACCCCTCCCCCACCTCTGGAATCTCGATTCCTACTCCAGTTCCCCCAAATCCCCCTCCTGTACTCCCTGTACTCAAGCGCACTATCATGTCGCCGGTCAACGCAGATCTCCGAGCCGGAGATCCTGAGGTCCGTCCTGCCTTCGATCGCTGCATGCTATCGCTCAACAGTGGCATGGCAGCGCTTGACGACCAGTTTGCCGGCAAAGTGCTGATGGTAACCATCAACGGCGACCGGCCTCCCGTCTCGCCGGACGACCTTATCAAAGCTCTTGGCATTGCGCACGGCATCCAAATAAGTGACTTGCTTGTCGAAGTCTGTCCGCCACCGGCTGATTTCTTTGTCAGGTTCCGGACAACTTTCGACTACAGTCGTGTGTTTGAATCTTCCCGGTGTTTGTTCTGCGATGGCGCATTGGTGAGCTTTGATCAGTGGCACCCAGGATGGGGCTCGGTGCCCTCTGAGCTGGAGTTTTTAACAAAGCTTACTTTCCATGGCATGCCTCGACGTGCTTGGAACAGCGAGTCCATGAACGAGCTTATCAACGACCTTAGAGGTGAGCTCATAAGTATGTTTGTTCCTCCAGATAGCTGGGCTCTGACAGTTATGGCATGGATGAAGAAGCCGTCCACCATACCGAAGGTGATTGGTGTTGAGATACTGGTGCAGGAACCGGGGTTGTATTATTCGTCGCCACCAAGGCCGCCGCGGACTACGTTAGGGATGTACCTGTATCGAGTGTTCGTGCATGTCAAAGAAGTGGTCAATCCATCAATCGAAGTCCTGCCGCCACCGCTGGTGCCAGGGTCTGTCGACGACGTCCATTACAGGAGTCAACATCAGACTTTCCCCGTGTTGCTCGGAATGATGGATGACACAGGGCCTACTCCATCGCGCGGCGGAGGCCACTGCTTCTTTGGGAGAAGAGGCAGGGCTGGCTGCCTGGATGTGCTCTAATTTGAGGTAACAACTGAATCTTGTCAGATACTAGTTAAATCCGAGCTATGGGTGTGAAGCACTGATATGCCAGTACATTTGATTGTGACCTGTTCTAATTTTGTACCTGAACTTTTTTTAGAAAGGGTTGTACGTCAACTTAATGTGCTAGCAGAACTTATTGTGTTGTCTGTCTGTTTTCTTTGCACAACATTCAAGATATTTCCCCGTCATTGATAAATATGATGAACTGTTATGTACGACTTTGTTGGTTTAAACATAGC
Organism: Triticum urartu; assembly: GCF_003073215.2. Lineage (NCBI taxonomy): Eukaryota > Viridiplantae > Streptophyta > Magnoliopsida > Poales > Poaceae > Triticum > Triticum urartu. Next base: position 513,278,079 of record NC_053027.1, on the reverse strand, counting down.
CCTTCCCGTAGCGATCCACTGCTTCCATCCTGATTGTGCCGCCTGCGTGAAATTTTTGTATGCAAGTTCAGTGCGCTATGATGTTCTATCTGATTGTGTCAACTATATAAGTTTTTACTAAGCATCAGCAATGCATATGGCTGAAAGATGTATTTACGAGCATCGACCGATGGGTCTCTCACTCTCTCTCACACACACACACGCGCACACACACGCGCACACGCGCAAGTGGGACCCGTTGAATTATTTATTTGCTCGTGACAGCTTTTAATTAGGTTCCACTGTAATCTAACTTTTTTCTTAAGTTATTAATTGAGCTCAGTGACTTCGAAAAGTTGTACAGAATCCTTGTTTGGGCCTTTCCGGCGTCGCTGAATGTGGGCTGAGTAACCATGTTAGGTTGTACTGTACTACACAGGCCTTTTTTCAACATCAGCAATGCAACTGGGCCGACAGTTGTACACAATATCCGGGTCAACCTGTTATTCTCTGCCCCGCTGGGCTGCAAACTTTCCTAGGAGGTATGCATTAGGCTTAACAAGAAAATGGACTATAAGAAATAATAAATGGGATGTAATTATAATAACTAGACAGTTACTATGAACCAAACACGTAATTAGTTTGAAAAATATATTATTTTTGGAATTTGAAAATTTTAATTTCATTACTTGTTGCGCGTGCAATATTTCGTTGGATTTTAACGTAATACAACTTTATTTTGAAATTATATTTAACCTAACTATAAATTTTGGATAAAAATATTTCGGATCCCATCAAAATGTGGGAATTCTTTTTTGAATTCTGTTTTGAGCGGTTGTTTGAAATTATTAATCGTTGTCCTAGCTAGAAGTTGGGATGTACTTTTAACAAACTGTAAATGGGCTGTAGTAAATTACATTAGAATTAAAAAATGGGTTGTACATTCTTACAAATCGCAAATGGGCTATATGTTCTCTGCCAAATCTGAGTTGTGGGCCTACTAAGTTGACGCGTACCAAGGGCTTTGTCAACTTAGTCAATATAAACGATTCTAGTTGCAGTGATCGTACGATGTCCATCCAACAGCCGTAGTGCTTCTTCAACCTCTGGTCTTCTTGCTCCAGCCGCCCAAAGCAGCGCCGGTCGTGTCACGTGCTCCTGCCTCCCGTGGCCGACTGTGATGCCGCGGAGGCCTCACCGCCCCGTACTACTCCCACCGCTGGCCAGGCCATCCCTCTACTCACCCACACCCCCTGTTATTCTGCGGCGACGGCAGCCTCACACCGCAGCCGAACCAGTGAACCCTCGTACTCCTCTCCGCGTAGGCTTCCACTGTTGTGTCTTCCCCGGCTCTGCGTCGTCCCCTTCCTAGGCCTCGCCGTTGTCCAGACCACCGCCCTGGTGCTCTCAGTGCGGCGTGGTCAACGTGGTCAACGACCGACTTCCATCGGAAGAGTACTGTACGTGGAGAGGCTGACAGCTGGGTCCAGGCGGCCGCAAGGAAGTGCCTCCTTATTACACGCAAAATAATTATTCCTCCACCTGATAGCAGGGACCCACCGGACGGGCCACCTTATTTCGCGAAAAAAACATTTACCCACTGACTGCTGGGACCCACCGGACGGGCCAGCGTATTTCGCGAAAAAAAAATGTTCCCCCCGCTGTCAGCTCGGACCCACCGAAAGTGCCTCCTTATTATGCAGAAAAAAATGAATACTCCCGCTGCTAGCTGGGACCCACCATGGTGGGAGGCTGACTTGTGGGCCTACTAAGTTGACTAGGATGGGGGCCTTTGTCAACTTTAGTCAATATGAATGATTCTAGCTGCAGTGACCGTACGATGTCCATCCAACGGCCGTAGTGCTTCTTCAACCTCTGGTCTTCTTGCTCCAATCGCCCAAAGCAGCGCCCGTCGTGCCGCATGCTCCTGCCTCCCGTGGTCGGCTGTGCTGCCGTGGAGGCCTCATCGCCCCCTACTATTCCCACCGCTGGCCAGGCCCTGCAGCGACGGCAGCCTCACACCGCACCCGAACCAGTAAACCGCGTCTTCCTCGGCTCCCCGTCGTCCCCTTCCTAGGCCTCGCCATCATCCACCGCCCTAGTGCTCTCGATGCGGCGTGGTCAACGTGGTCAAGGAATGACTTCCATCAGACGTGGATTGTACGTGGAGAGGTTGACAGCTGGGTCCACGGCCGCAGCAAGGAAGTGCCTCCTTATTACGCGGAAAATAATGATTCCTCCACCTGATAGCTGGGACCCACCGGACGGGCCACTGTATTTCATGAAAAAACGTTTGCCCTTGACTGCTGGGACCCACCAGCTACATCTTCGCACGCAAGGAAGTGCGTACGGGCGGGGTCTCGAATGCCTACTCGCGCATACGTACGGCCAGGGCTCATGTACATGGCTGGGTCGGAACGGAGAAACAGCGTCATCGTTGTGTTCATGGGGAGGCAATAAAATGCGTCGTGTTCATGGGGAGGCAACGGAATGCGTCGTGTTCATCAGGAGGCAACGAAACGGGTGGGAGCCAACTGGCTGGGTCAGAACGTAATGCGTGGTTGTGTTCATCGGGAGGGCTTGGACGGAACAGGCGATGGAAACGAGGCATGGCGTACCACACAATGGAGGAAAAGGACCTCCTATGTTTGGAACGGGGTCCTGTTGATCGGGAGGGGTCTGGCGTACCGCAAAACGGAGGAAACGGACCTCCTACGGTCGAAATGGGGATCCTGTTGATCGGGAGGGGTGTGGCATACCGCAAAACGGACCTCCTACGGTCGAAACGGGGGTCATGTTCATCGGGAGGGGTGTGGTGTACCGCAAAACGGACGAAACGGACCTCCTACGGTCGAAACGGGGGTCCTGTTCATCGGGAGGGGTGTGGCGTACCGCAAAACGGGACTCCATGGGATACTGTTCATCTCCACCATCGACCTCCTCCAGCCTCCACGGGCTACCGTCCACCTCCTCCAGCCTCCACGGGCTCCTGTTCATCCAGCCTCCACCGTGCGCTACTCCACCGGCTACTATTCAACCACCCCTCCACGGGCACCCCTCCACCATCTACTATTCATCCAGCCCTCCACACCACGGGGTCCTGTTCAACCACCCTTCCACGGGCACCCCTCCACCGTGTACTGTTCATCCAGCCCTCCACCACACCACGGCGTCTTGTTCATCCAGAGGCAACGCCACCGCTCACTGTTCATCCAAACCCCCCCGCAATGCTCACTGTTCATCCCAGAGGCAGCATCGATCGGCTTCAGTTAGCAGCAGTAGCAAAGGAATCGCTCGATTGGGTTCAGTTAACAGCCATCGATCGATCGCTCGGGTTCAGTAACGCGTAGCCTGCAGTGCAATCGCTCGGGTTCAGTTAGAGCCCAACGCCTCGCTCGGGTTCACTTAGAGCCAACGCCTCGCACACACGTGCATACGTGTACGAGAGAAACGCGCATCGCTCGGCCCCCGACCTCCCACCGTAACCGGGAACTCCCCGAAATTTTCCTCCCCCTCGCTTCTACCACGGTTTTTTCCGTCATGGACGGCCCAAAGAATGTCATGCAGCTGCGTCTCCGGCCCGCCCAGGACGAAAAGCCCATTTTCTGTCATGATTTTTTGTCATAGAAGTAGGAGCCCACCACATCTATGATGATACCAGTTTTTTTCACAATTATCATCATAGAAGTGTCATATGTATGACAGAAAAAAAAATTGTTCGGCCCAAAATGTCACGGATGTGTCTTTTTTTGTAGTGCAAGCCGTGCCGATCAGGTTTTTCTGCTCGTTAATCTTAATGAGCTTAACGAGCCGTGCCTTAACGAGCACGAGCTTAACAAGTATGAGATTAACGAGATGAGCTGCTCGTTAGTCCACCCCTACCTACAAGGCCCATGCGCCCGGGGAAGAGAAACCCTAAGGGGGAGGGCCCTCCACTTGGCTTGGAGGGCACTCCTACCCCTTGCCCGCCGCCCCTGCCTTGGGAGGGGTCTAGGGCTGGCACACCCCTCCCTCACCCCTATATATAGTGGGGAGGTGTAGGGGGAGCCAACCCTTCCGCGCTTGCCCGTCTCCTTCCCGTTACTCCTCTGCGTTCTGTCAGTGCTTGGCGAAGCCCTGCCGGAATTCCACTTCCACCACCACCGCGCCATCGTGTTGGTTCAGATCTCATCTGCCTCCTCTCCCTCACTTGCTAGATCAAGAAGGAGAGGACACCATCGAGCTGAACATGTGCTAATCTTGGAGGTGCCATCCATTCGACACTAGATCGGATTGGATTGCGATTGGATCATGAAGAGTACGGCTACATCAACCACGTCACGATGCTAACACTTTTGGTCTACAAGCATATGTAGACACACTCCCCTCTCATTGCTCTGTATCTCCTAGATTAGAACTTTGGTGTTTTGTAGGATTTTTTTATTTTCATGCAACGTTCCGCATCAGTGGTATCAGAGCTAGGTCTATGCGTAGATGTATATGCATGAGTAGAACACAAAGAATCTATGGGTGTTGATGTTAAAATTGCTTACTTTCTTTGTATTATTTGGATTCAGTGGTATTGTGGGATGAAGCGGATTAGACCAACCTTACTTGTCCATGCACAAGAGACCGGTTCCATTGACTAACATGCAACTTGTATTGCATAAAAATGGCTTTGCGGGTGTCTGTCTCTCCCACCTTAGTTGAATTTGATTTGACAACGGCGTTCCTCGTAGAAGGTTAAAAGGCAACTTGTATATCACCATTGTGGTTTTGCGTAGATAAGAACGGTACTTATAGTTTTCCCTAGTAGCCACGTAAAAATTATAACAACAAAGTAGAGGACATCTGACTTGTTTTTGCGGGGCATGTTGTGATGTGGTATGGCCAAAACGTGATGTGATATATGTTGATGTATGAGATGATCATGTTTTGTAATAGGTTCCCGACTTGCATGTCCGTGAGTACAGCAGCCGGTAGGAGCCATTGGGTTGTCTTTAATTTATTATATGACATGTGTGTCAATGATTTAACACCATGTAATTGCTTTACATAATCGCTATGCGTTAGCAATAGTTGTAGAAGCAATAGTTGGCAGAGACGACCACGTGACGACATGATGATGGAGATCAGGGTGTCATGCCGGTGATGATGGAGATCATGCCAGTGCTTTGGAGATGGAGATCAAAATCACAAGATGATAATAGCCATATCATGTCACATATATTGATTGCATGTGATGTTTATCCTTTTTATGCATCTTATTTTGCTTAGGACGACGGTAGCATTATAAGACGATCCATTCACTTAATTTCAAGATAAAAGTGTTCTCCCTAAGTATGCACCATTGCGAAAGTTCGTCGTTTCGAAGCACCTCGTGATGATTGGGTGTGATAGACTCTATGTTCACATACAACGGGTGTAAGCTAGTTTTACACATGCGGAATACTTCGGTTAAACGAGCCTAGCATGTACATACATGGCCTCGAAACACGGAGGACCTAAAGGTCAAACATGTCATATACTAGATATGATCAATATGGAGGTGTTCACCATTCATGACGACCCCATCTCACGTGATGATCGGACATGGGTAGTTGATTTGGATCATGTAACACGTAAACAACTTGAGGGATGTTGATTTAAGTGGGAGTTCACTAGTAATTTGATTAACTGAACCAATTATCATGAACATAGCCTAAATGTCTTCGCAAATTATGTTGTAGATCAATGGCTCACGTTGTAGCTCCCCTGAACTTTTATATAGTGTTTCACCATCTTCTTGGAAAAATGAAGTGAGGTTTGTTCTCAGTTTAGTTATCTTCGAGCTTGGAAGGAATTTGGCCATAAACTTTTCAACACACATAATCCAACTCGTTATACTATTTTGAGGCAATTGATTATACCATTTCTCAACATAATCTTTTAAGGAAAACCTAAAAAATCTCAATAGCATAAATTCTCATGAAACGTATTTTAACTTAAATGTCCCACATAAAGTGTCAAACATCATCAACTGTGCTTGAGGGTCTTCCTCTTGAGTTCCTGCGAAAGCATGTTTTCTTACCTCTGCAATAAGATCACAGTCAATCGAATACTCTTGGGCATAATTAGTAGGGTAAACTATAGGAGATCTAGAGACAAGCATTGGAGCACAATGATCTCTAATAGTCTTCTTGGGCTTTTGAGTAATCGTCATTTCTGCAAACAAAGTGTTAAGCTCATCTGTTTCACTATTTCATATTTTTCTATTAATGAAGTTGTTGCTCCTCAGGAAAATGAGAAATGTAATATGGTAAATACATTCTCCCTGAATGAATAGACCCCCTGTGCGTTACAGGAAGCATATACAATAACAATACCTGCAAAAAGTAGTTACGAAACAAATACTCTGCGCTTAGGTCCCGACAACGGCGCCTGAAAATTCCTTGGTACCTGCAGATCAAACATGGTAGTGTATCACTTCCGCAGAAGTATCCCAATGAGTAATCGTCCCAGCAAAGAGTGCAGGAGAGTATTTGTGGAGGCGTTTCTGTCACACACAAGATGTTACAACTCTTGTGTGAAGCACTGCTTGAGCTTCTGCAAATACTATTACTGTCCTGGGTGACTAAACTAAACATGCTAGTAAAAAGAGGATCTAAAGATGTCTACTAAATAACTAAATAAAGAATAACAAGAGCTTAAAATGTAAATGGTGTTTCCTACAGTGAAGAGATTAGGTGCAGAGAGATTTTATTTCATGGTAAGAATATATGAATTGTGCCAGTGTGATGGTAAAACCAGTTACCTTGTATTGCACTCATAGTGTTTGATATAGACTATCGGTAGGTGGTTCTCCCTAGAGTCATGAAACTCCTCCACTAGGGAACATATTTCATTCTATGGTCTTGCGTCTTCGCTGGCACAGAGTGGTCGTTTCCATAATTAAGATCGTAAGACCAGAACCAAGCATTAAGTTCAATGGATAACCATTATCTCATATTGTCTTCGGTTTTCATAGATATCTCCACCTGTCATGTCAGAGGTCACAGAGTTCCTAAACAATATGTGTTACCTGTGTAGGTCTTAAGATCATGTTGCCCGGGACCTTAAATTGGACAAAACGCATAGAGTTCACCACAGTATAACAACATACTAAATAGATCATACTACTACGAATTCAAATGACGACATATAGGATAGGCACATATCAATCTTACCACTCACTTACATCTCCCATCAGAAGAGGGGAATCAATCACAACAAAGAGAAAACCCATGAAAAGCATATCGATAATATTGGAGGGATCCACAATGAGATGAAATAGTACTCAAATAGTCTTGATATCAAATGAGATGGAGTAGAGATTGCAAGTTCCAATCCCTCTTGCAATAGTGAAGGAGGTGATGATGATGATGATGATGGAGATGAAAGGACCTAAAACTACAATGATCTTCTCCTCTCTTGATCAGGATGGTGTGGCGGCTAGGGTACTTTTCTCCCCGTGGTCCCTTCACGAGATTTGCTTGTGTAGATGAGGAGGGGTCGTGGGCACTCCAAATGGCTGCTCAAACGAGCACGTGCAGTTGTATGAAACGCCGTCTTTCGTTCTGGTGCACCTGTTGACAATGATCTCTTCGGGAAAGTTGCTCCAATTGACTTGATTTAACCAATCTCCTTTGGTTTCCTTCCAAATGTGATATTTCCAGTCATCCAAAGGACAAAGTTGATTTTCCTCTCTTTTGTTGGATTAGCATTAGAAATATTCAAATAATAACAAAAATCCAATGAAATAAAATGGAAATCACTATGAAAAACATCACAAATTCTCCAGCCATCAGTGTGCTTTGAAGATGTTTGTGAAGGTGTGGTGGTCACCTTCAAGACCAACCACGGGTGATTCGAGGCTCATCCGTTGGGGTGACTCGCAAGAGAATACGGTGAGCCTTATGTGTCAAGATGGCAATGGGGGCGGGGATCACCGGGGGGCATGTCCCCGCCCCGTTCCCCGCTAGCCCCGCCAACCTTGGCAAGGGGGAATAGTACCCATCCCCGCTAACAACGGTTACCCGATCCCCATGGGGATCCCCATGGGGACCAACAATAGCAAAACAGCAGTAAAAGAGGAGCACAAGCCACAATACTTTTTGACAGATTCAATCGTCGATTATAGCAACAAAATAACAATACATTGGCAGAACAAACCAAAATAATTTTGGCATCAATCTTCCAGTGCAGGAGCACAAACACATTACACAACAGTACATTAGCAGCACATACATAATAATTTACACAACAGATCACAGGTCACAGATGCATACGCACTACAAGAACTAACTCGATTGCTACACACTATAGGTCACTGGTCAGCTACCTACCCTGATGGTCTCGGCCTCTCGGTCGATGCAGATGCCTTTGCTCACTACTTGTGCTTGAGGTGGAAGAAGAGGGGAGTCACCGGCGTCGTTGTCGCCACTATCACTGCCGGTCGCGGTTAGCTTTTGGCCCAGCCATTGCTCGTCGCCGTCGCCATCATGGACTCACGAGGAGGCAAGGAGCAGGAGAGGGCGACGGTCTATAGGACCAGATGGGAGGCGCGGTTGGTGCGGGGCGCCGCCGGTGTTCGTCGTCGTCGCCACTATCACCATCGCAGTTAGCTTTTGGCGCGGCCATCGCTCGCCATCATCGCCGTTGTGGACTCATGAGGAGGCGAGGAGGTGAACGAGGAGGAGGCGAGGAGCAGGAGAGGGCGATGGTCTGTGAGACCAGATGGGAGGGGCGGGCGGATGAGATGTCGACCGGTGCAGGGCGCCGCCAGTGGTTGTCGATCTAGGGATGGATGGATGAATGGATTGGGATGGATGGGGATTGGGGAGAGCGAGAGGGAGAGGCGACTGCGGGGTTGGAAAACAGACTGGAGAGGTGAGCGAACGAGTCGATTTAGGGTTTTCTTGTATATATACTGGGTCGCCAGTTTGACTGATAGGTCGGGTCCCGGGTATCCATGGAGCCTCCATAGAGCCAGTTTGCCCCCCATCCCCGCCCTGCTTGCTTCTCGGGTACCCGCCCCATTATACCCATGGGGGGGGGGTTGACCCCCATCACCGCTTCTTAGCGGGTAAATGCCCACAGATACCCGCCCCCCACGGGGAAAATTGCCATTTTGACTTATGTGGCATTCCGCAAGCTTTGGCTCTGGCACCACTCTAAACAAAGAGTAGCTCTTCCCCAAGGAAGAGTGAATTTTGGGATAAAATCCATGTCCTCATCCCACTTGTGGTTAATCCTTTCCCGCACTTTACTTTGCTTTGCATGCTTGTTAGCTTGCTAATTAGGTTGTTGCCTAGCATATTTAGCTATAAGCTTTCTTGTCAAATAGGTTGTGTTCACCTAGTTGCATATCTAATGAACCCTATTTATCCGCTAAACCTTAAAATTGACAAGAAAGATTAAAATTTCTAGTCTCCTATTCACCACCCCCTCTAGTCGACCGTATTGATCCTTTCACGAGTGTATGTAATCTGCTATCTGGATGCGCTTTATTACCATTGGTGGTGAACTTTGATGCCCAATGGATGTAATATGACGTAATTTCTTAATTGTATAGTCTAGGTTTATTCTTTGTCGTGATGCTGTAATTTATTTACTATATATGCTGTCGTCACTCTATGAAAAGGCTATAAGCTTCAACGAAAGGCAACGGGGCAAATGTTGGTATATATAAAAAAATTACGGTACCCAAATGGCTCGGCCCGCAACTCGCTATATATGGGCTGAAACATGGTTCCACAATCATCTCAATCCATTAGCAGGCCTAAAGGTAAATTGGCCCACTATTAATTTTGGGACTTTAATAGGCCGAGTAAACCACTCGCCTTAGTTGGGCCAGAAAATACATCGGGCTTTTAATAGGCTGAAAAATAGATTGGGCGTGAATCATGCCGAGCAATTCATGACCGACAGTAAGCCGAAATATACCTTGGCCCATGATTGGCCCAATTACATGACGAGCCATTAACAGGCAAAAATTTATCTCGACCCTTGGTTGGCCCAATCAAGTTATGGATTATAAGCAGGCTAGATGCAAAGCGGGCCATAAATAGGACCAACTATATCATGGTCCTTTAACAAGCCGATAGCTAGGTCGGGCTAAAATTTATTAATGAGGACTACAAGCCGTTAAGAGGGCGAAATTCGCTTTGGACCAGAAATAGGCCCAGATGCAGCATGAGCCATTAATTGTCCGAAAGCGAAACCGGGCCATCAACAGCCCATATGAATCAAGAGCCACTAATAGACCAAAACAAATATCAGGAAAAATAGTTAAACGGGCCTCTATCAGGACGAAATACAAATCGGACCCTCAACGGGCCCAAAAGCACAGTGCCTGTTAACGGTCGGATCTAATATGAGCCGTTATTTGGCCCAAAAATGGTAGGCAGTTAACAAGTCGGCCCATTAGTATCTGACGAAATCTTGTGGGCCTTTGGTTGGGCTAGCCCTTTTAACCTAAATGGTCCAATATTGGACCGTTCCACGTGTCGACGTTGTTGGGAAACGTAGTAGAAAACAAAAAAAATCACACCTACGATCATGTAAGAACAATATGAAGATGCATAATGGGTTGAGATCACGATTGTTACCGTCACTAAGTTGCAGCAAAAGAAGAATGTGTCGGTGTATATCATACTGGGAGCCCCTCGAACTATCGTTGAATGATCCCTCATACCATCCACGGACTGAAGATCGAAAGCACGACCTCTCTACTTGGTTGCAAGCATGCAACCTTCATAATCCGGCAGCGCTTTGCCGTCCAGAGCTAATCTTTGCCAGAGAATTAGAGGGAGGAGATTAGAATCACATAGGTATTCTAATTATGAGGACAAGAGGATTAGCGTAGCTCTAATTAGTCAACTTGGACCAACTAGAACTAGAACTAGAAGAACTAGAGGATGCTCCAAAACTTGTATATCAAAAAGAGCAAAATCCTCTTCTATATATAGGCTGGAGGGGGGCGGGCTGCCACTAAGGGGGGAGGAGCCCCCCTTGGTGCATTGGCCTAGGGGAGGAGGCTTCTAACTCCTCTCTTTCCCAAATTCGGCCTCCTTCTTGCCACTTTCCCACTTGGGCCTTTTTGGCCCAAATTGCCTTCCATCTCTTGGCCTTTTTAAGCCCGTTAATATTTAAATTAAATATAAAATGTTCTAAATACTTCTATACCAATATATATATATAAACATCTCTGAAAACTTTTTCCACCTATAGTAACACCCGGTATTACCAGATACTCACTGAAACCCTTCCGGTGACCGCAAAACGCTTCCGGATCCTCTCGAAACTATTCCGAATATTCAAGAAATAATTCCACAAATATATTCTCATGACTCCCGTCCTACTAACACTCAACAGATTGTGATGGCCTTAAGCTTGTGACCCCGTAGGTTCGCTAACTCACAGACATGGACGAAACCGTTCGGTCAATGACCGACAACAGGACCATGGACGTCCATATTGGTCCATGTGAGTACAAGAATTATATTCAAGTGAACCTTTGGTTATCATGTGGTGTTCCCTTTGCTTTGAAATACTTCACAAAACCTGGGATGCATCGGTATCCTCCTGAGTCATCCCCATGCTCACTATACCGAAATCCTCGTTACCGGTTTTGTTCTTCTTTCTCGTTATTGTGTTCCAGCATCCCTGTGATGGGGTCACCTATGTCTGGCCAGACGATGATTGATGCAGTAACACTGAAAGGACCCTAAGAATATCTCTCCATCGTCGGAGGAGCAAATCCTACTCCCGAGTTATCCGGCCACTTGTCAAACTTTCTGATGAACCTGTAAGTTGCCGTTATGATCACCGTGTTACACGTGATGTTTGAGAAACCCCAAAGCCCATCGTATGGTAAGAACTGACAACGATACTCTCATGGTCTAAGGAGAAATCTCACACGTTAACACTTAGTGTTATCACAATTGAATACAGACAATATTAATCCAATTCACAACAAACAAGTTTGGGTCCGTTCAATATGATTGTTCTTCCAACATCATAATCTCAATATTGTTTTAGGACTATCCTTACACTTAACGATATCCTAAGATCCGAAAAACATGATCACCAACAACACCTGAGCTAGTCCTAGAGGCAAGACTAGGAACCTTTTATTTAACCATTTATCATTCCACACGTGCATATGGGTTTTCCACTGAATTGCATATTCCAGGATCATAGCAGTTATAGCATAGAATATAAACTCTTTAATTATGAATATAGAAATATAATAATATAAATATTATTTCCACTAGGGTATATTTCCTACAGACATTTCATTGGCAACTCCTGTCCATTGGACAGTTGACATCTGTCGCAACGCCGAGCTGACACGTGGTACCTTTGGCGAATGAGAATTTTACAAGTGGAAAAACACCATTGGTCCGGGCTATTAACGGGTCATCGGATCCAAACCCACACCCGATAGCTTAACGGTGACCAGTTATGGTGGATGTGATGTCTACTACACAACCTTCTTCTTGTAGACTCTTGTTGGACGTCCAAGCGCAGAGTTTTGTAGGACAGTTGCAAATTTCCCTCAAGTGGATGGCCTAAGGTTTATCAATCCGTGGGAGGCGTAGGATGAAGATGGTCTCTCTCAAACAACCCTGCAACCAAATAACAAAGAGTCTCTTGTGTCCCCAATGAAGGAAATATGTCCTAGAGGCAATAATAAAGTTGTTATTTTATATTTCCTTATGCATGATAAAGGTTTATTATTCATGCTAGAATTGTATCGATCAGAAACTTAAATACATGCATGAATACATAAACAAATATTGTGTCCCTAGTAAGCCTCTACTAGACTAGCTCGTTGATCAAAGATGGTTAAGGTTTCATAACCACATACATGTGTTGTCATTTGATAACGGGATCACATCATTAGGAGAATGATGTGGTGGACAAGACCCATCCGTTAGCTTAGCATATGATCGTTCAGTTTATTGCTACTTCTTTCTTTATGTCAAATACATATTCCTTCGACCATGAGATCATGCAACTCCTGGATACTGGAGGAATACCTTGTGTGCTATCAAACATCACAACGTGACTGGGTGATCAAAAGATGCTCTATGGGTATCTCCGAAGGTGTCTGCTGAGTTGGCATGGGTCGAGATTGGCATTTGTCACTCCGTGTGTCGGAGAGGTATCTCTTGGCCCTCTCGGTAATACACATCACAAGAAGCTTGCAAGAAAAGTGACTAAGGAGTTAGTTACGAGATGATGTATTACGGAACAAGTAAAGAGACTTACCGATAATGAGATTGAACTAGGTATGAAGATACCAACAATCGAATCTTGGGCAAGTAACATACCGATAGACAAAGGGAATTACGTATGTTGTCATAAGGTTCGACCGATAATGATCTTTGTAGAATATGTAGGAGCCAATATGGGCATCCAGGTTCCACTATTGGTTATTGACTGGAGAGGTGTCTCGGTCATGTCAAGTTCTCGAACCCGTAGGGTCTGCACGCTTAACGTTCGTCGACGATATAATGTTATATGAGTTATATGATTTGGTGACTGAATGTTGTTCGGAGTCCCGGATGAGATCACGGACATGACGAGGAGCTCCGAAATGGTATAGAGGTAAATATTGATATATAGGACGATGATATTTGGACATCGGAAGAGTTTCAGAGTGCACCCGGTAGTCATCGGGTCGCCGGAAGGGGTTCCGGACTCCCCCAGTAGGTGTATGGGCCTAATGGGCCATGGGGGGGATAGAACAGCCCACAAGGAGGCTGGCACGCCCCTCTCCCTGTCCGCCAACCCTAGTGAAGGAAAGGGGGAAGGCTAGCCCCTCCCGCCTTCCCCTTCTCATGGGAGTTAAGGAAGGGGGTGCCACCCTCCCCTGCCTTTCCCCGCTCACCTAATAAGGGAAGGGGGACGCGGCTTGGGGTGCCTCCTCTCTCACCCACCTATATATATGTGGGAGTGGGGCTCCACACATAACCACGATAATCTCTTAGCCATGTGCGGCACTCCCCCTCCACAGTTTTGTCCCTCGGACATATTTTCGTAGTTCTTAGGCGAAGCCCTGCGGAAATAGCATCACCACCACCATCACCACGCCGTCGTGCTACCGGAACTAATCCACTACTTCACCGTCTTGCTGGATCAAGAAGGCGAGGACGTCACCGAGATGAATGTGTGCTGAACGCGGAGGTGCCGTATGTTCGGTACTCAATCGGTTGGATCGCAAAGAAGTTCGACTACATCAACCGCGTTAACAAACGCTTCCGCTTATGGTCTATGAACGTACATAGACACACTCTCCCCTCTTGTTTCTATCCATCTCCATGGATAGATCTTGTGTCTGCATAGAATTTTTTTGTTTTCCATGCAACGTTTCCCAACACCCAACACACCCAATACAATGATAAATTATGTAGGTGCACCAGTTCGGCGAAGAGATGGTGATACAAGTGTAGTATGGATAGTAGAAATAGGTTTTTGTAATCTGAAAATATAAAAACAACAAGGTAACTAGTAGTAAAAGTGGGCCAAACGGTATTGCAATGCTTGAAAACAAGGCCTGGCGTTCATACTTTCACTATTGCAAAGTCACTCAACAATGATAACATAATTAAATCATATGACAATCCCTCAATGTATGATAAAGAGTCACTCCAAAGTTCCTATCATGGAGAATATAAGATGAAATTGCTTGTAGGGTACGAAACCACCTCAAAGTTATTATTCCCGATCAATCCATTGAGCTATTCCTGTAAGTGTCACAAACAGCCCTAGAGTTCGTAGTAAAATAACACCATATGATACACATCAATCAACCCTAATGTCACCTAGATACTCCAATGTCACCATAAGTATCTGTGGGCCAATTATACGATATGCATCAAACTACTTCAGGTTCATAATATTCAATCCAACACAAAGAACTTCAAAGAGTGCCCCAAGATTTCTACCGGAGAAACAAGGACGAAAACATTCATCAACTCCTATGCATAGATTACCCCAATGTCACCTTGAGAATCCACGAGTTAAGTGCCAAAACAAACATCAAGTGAATCAATAGAACACCCCACTGTCACCACGGGTATCCCACGCAAGACATACATCAAGTTTTCTCAAATCCATAAAAGTATTGAATCCGATAATAGTGAAACCTCAAAGGTAAAACTCAATTCATCACAAGAAGATAGAGAGGGAGAAACACCATATGATCCAACTCTAGTAACAAAGCTCGCGGTACATCGAGATTGTGGAAAATCAAGAACACGAGAGAGAGAGGGAGAGATCATAGCTATTGATACATACCCTTGGCCCTAAGGGTGAACTACTCCCTCCTCGTCAAGGAGACCGCCGGGATGATGAAGATGGCCTTCGGTGATGGTTTCCCCCTCTAGAAGGGTGTCGAAACAGGCTCCCGGTTGGATTTTCATGGCTATAGAGGCTTGCGGCAGCGGAACTTCTGATCTAGGGTTCTTTCTGGAGGTTACGGGATATATAGGGCAGCTTGGCGTTGGAATCAAGTCAGGGGGACACCCGAGGGGGCCACAAGCCCTAGGGGCGCGCCCTGGGGGTGGGCACTCCCCTGGCTTGTGGCCTCCTCAGTCACCTCCTGGCATAGATCTGGTGCTCCGTGGGTCTCTTCTGGTCCATAAATGATCACCGTAAATTTCCAGCCATTCTGAGAACTTTTATTACGACACCACGGTAGTTCTGCTGAAAACAGCGTCAGTCAGGGCTAGTTGTAATCAAATCATACCAAAACCATATAAAATTGTTGCAAGCATGGCATGAATACTTCATAAATTATAGATATGTTGGATACGTATCAGCATCCCCAAGCTTAATTCCTACTCATCCTCGAGTAGGCAAATGATAAAATAAAGAATTTATGAAGTGTGAATGCTACCTAACATGTTTACTAATGTAATGTTCTTTATTATGGCATGAATTTTCAGATCCATAAGATTGAAAAAAAAAGTTTAATATTGACATAAAAATAATAATACTTCAAGCATACTAATAAAGCAATCATGTCTTCTCAAAATATCATGGCCAAAGAAAGTTATCCTTACAAAATCATTTAGTCTGGCTATGCTCTATCTTCATCACACAAAATATTTTATCATGCACAACCCCAATGACAAGCCAAGAAATTGTTTCATACTTTTAATGTTCTTAAGATTTTCAATTTTCATGCAATACATGAGCGTGAGCCATGGATGTAGCACTATAGGTGGAACAGAATATGGTGGAGGTTGTGAGGAGAAGACAAAAAGGAGAAAGTCCCACATCAACTAGGCAAATTAATGGGCTATGGAGATGCCCATCAATTTCTATCGATGCAAGTGAGTAGGGATTGCCATGCAACAGATGCACTACAGCTATAAGTGTATGAAAGCTCAAAATGAAAACTAAGTGGGCGTGCATCCAACTTGCTTGGTCACGAAGACCTAGGGCAATTTGAGGAAGCCCATCATTGGAATATACAAGCCAAGTTCTATAATGAAAAAATTTCCACTAGTATATGAAATTGATAAAATAGGAGACTTTCTATCTTGAAGAACATGGTGCTACTTTGAAGCACAAGTGTGGAAAAGGATAGTAACATTGTCCCTTCTCTCTTTTCTCTCATTTTTTTGTTTGGGATCTTTGGCCTCTCTTTTTTATTTTGGGCTCTTTGTCCTCTTTTTTTAAGTCAGGAGTCTCATCCCAACTTGTGAGGGAATCATAGCTTCCATCATCCTTTCCTCACACAGGACAATGTTGTAATAATGATCATCACACTTTTATCTACTTACAACTAGGGCTGCAAACAAGTCGAGTTCGAGTGAGTTGGAGTTGGCTCAACTCAACTCATATTAAAATTCGAGCGAGCTCAAACTGAGTGAAGCTCAAGATCGATCCATAGATTATGACTCGTGCTCAGCTTGTAATGATCTTGAGTCGATCTCGATCTAGTTTCGAGCTAAATGAGACGGTAAAAAATATAAATTTATGGTGATCATTCCAAATTGATGAGGACACAACACGACACAACTTTGCAAGGCCATCTTGTCATGCTCGGGAGAGCTCATCGTGGTCTCTTGGGTGAACTAGAAATAGATGGTGGCCTTTGTGGACAAAAAACAAGGAAACGCAGGTGCATATGTTGAGAACTTTTACAAAAAACAACATGATATTTAACACATAGTCAACCATGTACCATTATTAGGCCTCAATTTTCTCTGTACTTAATTAAGCCTACATGTTTGATGGTAAATAAAATGGAGAAAAATCATGGATAACATATATGGTAAAATATTATCTTATTTTCATTTAATTTATGGCATGATCATTTAACATAATGATATTATGTTGAGTTATCGAGCTAAAATCGAGCGGCCATTATTGGCTCAAGATCGGCTCGTTTCTCGGTCGAGCTATATAATCTGTTCAAACTCAGCTCGTTTTTTTCGAGTCGATATCGAATCGAGCCAAAAAAACGAGTCGAACTCGAGCGGCTCATGATCCTTTCTTGCAGCCCTACTTACAACTCGATAGTAGAACAAAATATGACTCTATATGAATGCCTCCGGCGGTGTACCGGGATGTGCAATGATCAAGAGTGACATGTATAAAAAATATGAATGGTGGCCAAGCCACAAATACTATGCCAACTACATGATCATGCAAAGCAACATGCCAATGATGGTATGTCATAATAAACGGAACGGTGGAAGTTGCATGGCGAATATATCTCAGAATGGCTATGGAAATGACATAATAGGTAGGTATGGTGGCTGTTTTGAGGAAGGGTATATGGTGGGTTTAATGCACCGGCAAAAGTTGCGCAGTACTAGAGAGGCTATCAGTGGTGGAAGGGTGAGAGTGCGTATAATCCATGGACTCAACATTAGTCATAAAGAACACCGATACGTCTCCAACATATCTATAATTTTTGATTGTTCCATTCTATTATATTATCTGTTTTGCATGTTTAATGGGCTTTAATATACCTTTTAATATTATTTTTGGGACTAACCAACTAACCAAAGGCCCAGTGCAAATTGATGTTTTTTTTTGCCTATTTCAGTGTTCCGCAGAAAAGGAATACCAAACGGAATCCAAATGGAATGAAACCTTCGGGAGAGTTATTTTTGGAACAAACGTCATCTAGGAGACTTGGAGTGGACATCAAGAAAGAAGTGAGGAGGCCACGAGGCAGGAGGGCGCGCCCAGGGGGTAGGCGCGCCCCCACCCTCGTGGGCCCCTCGCAGCTCCACTGACATACTTCTTCCTCCTATATATACCCATATACCCCGAAACATCCAGGAGCACCACGAAACCCTATTTCCACCGCCGCAACCTTCTTTACCCGTGAGATCCCATCTTGGGGCCTTTTCCGGCGCTCCGCCGGAGGGGGAGTCGATCACGGAGGGCTTCTACATCAACACCATATCCTCTCTGATGATGTGTGAGTAGTTTACCACCGACCTTCCGGTCCATAGTTATTAGCTAGATGGCTTCTTCTCTCTCTTTGGATATCAATACAAAGTTCTCCTTGATTCCCTTGGAGATCTATTCGATGTAATTCTTTTTGCGGTGTGTTTGTCGAGATCCAATGAATTGTGGGTTTATGATCAAGATTATCTATGAACAATATTTGATTCTTCTCTGAAATCTTTTATGCATGATTTAAATATCTTTGCAAGTCTCTTCGAATTATCAGTTTGGTTTGGCCTGCTAGATTGATCTTTCTTGCAATGGGAGAAGTGCTTAGCTTTGGGTTCAATCTTGCGGTGTCCTTTCCAAGTGACAGCAGGGGCAGCAAGGCACATATTGTATTGTTGCCATCGAGGATAAAAAGATGGGGTTTATATCATATTGCTAGAGTTTACCCCTCTACATCATGTCATCTTGCCTAATGCATTACTCTGTTCTTATGAACTTAATACTCTAGATGCATGTTGTATAGCGGTCGATGTGTGGAGTAATAGTAGTAGATGTAGAATCATTTTGGTCTACTTGTCGCGGACGTGATGCCTATATACATGATCTTGCCTAGATATTCTCATAATTATTCGCTTTTCTATCAATTGCTCGACAGTAATTTGTTCACCCACCGTAGAATTGGCTATCTTGAGAGAAGCCACTAGTGAAACCTATGGCCCTCGGGTCTATATTCCATCATATTATTTTCCTATCAACTTGCTATTTCTATCATTGTTTATTTTGCAATCTTTATTTTCCAATCTATATAATAAAAGTACCAAACATATTTATCTTATTATCTCTATCAGATCTCACTCTCGTAAGTGACCGCGAAGGGATTGACAACCCCTTTATTGCATTGGTTGCGAGGTTCTTGTTTGTTTGTGCAGGTACTAGGAGACTTGCGTGTAATCTCCTATTGGATTGATACCTTGGTTCTCAAAAAATGAGGGAAATACTTATGCTACTTTGCTGCATCACCCTTTCCTCTTCAAGGGAAAACCAACGCATGCTCAAGAGGTAGCAAACACACATACTGATGACCCACAAGAATAGGCGATCTATCTTAGTCCATTCGATAAGTAAGAGTGTCGAACCCAACGAGGAGTAGAAGGAAATGATAAGTAGTTTTTAGTAAGGTATTCTCTGCAAAGCACTAAAATTATCGGTAACAGATAGTTTTGTGATAAGGTAATTTGTAATGGGTAACAAGTAATAAAAGTAAATAAGGTGCAGCAAGATGGCCCAATCCTTTTTGTAGAAAAGGACAAGCCTGGACAAACTTTTATATAAAGGAAAGCGCTCCCGAGGACACATGGGAATTATCGTCAAGCTAGTTTTCATCACACTCATATGATTCACGTTCGGTACTTTGATAATTTGATATGTGGGTGGACCGGTGCTTGGGTACTGCCCTTACTTGGACAAGCATCCCACTTGTGATTAACCCCTCTTGCAAGCATCTGCAACTACAAAAGAAGTATTAAGGTAAACCTAACCATAACATGAAACATATGGATCCAAATCAGCCCCTTGCGAAGCAACGCATAAACTAGGGTTTAAGCTTCTTTCACTCTAGCAACCCATCATCTACTTATTCCTTCCCAATGCCTTCCCCTAGGCCCAAACAATGGTGAAGTGTCATGTAGTCGACGTTCACATGACACCACTAGAGGAAAGACAACATACATCTCATCAAAATATCGAACGAATACCAAATTCACATGACTACTTATAGCAAGACTTCTCCCATGTCCTCAGGAACAAACGTAACTACTCACAAATCATATTCATGTTCATAATCAGAGGGGTATTAATATGCATAAAGGATCTAAACATATGATCTTCCACCAAGTAAACCAACTAGCATCGACTACAAGGAGTAATCAACACTACTAGCAACCCACATGTACCAATCTGAGGTTTTGGGACAAAGATTGGATACAAGAGATGAACTTTGAGAGGAGATGGTGCTGGTGAAGATGTTGATGGATATTGACCCCCTCATGATGAGAGGATCGATGGTGATGATTTTCCCCTCCCGGAGGGATGCTTCCCCTGCAGAACAGCTCGCAGAAGCCCTAGATTGGTTCTGCGAAGGTTCTGCCTCGTGGCGGCGGTGCTTCGTCCCGAAAGCTTGCTTATGATTTTTTCAGGGCGAAATACTTCATATAGCCAAAGATGGGCACCGGAGGCCTGTCAGGGGGCCCACGAGATAGGGGAGCGCGCCCATGGGGGTAGGGCGCGCCCCCACCCTCGTGGATGGTGGGTCGCCCCCCTGTGGTGCTTCCTTCGCCCAATATTTTTTATATATTCTAAAAATGACTTCCGTGGAGTTTCAAGACTTTTGGAGTTGTGCAGAATAGGGGGCTGTTCGGTAATCCTCCCACTCCATGAAATCTCAGGATCCGCGGAGCGCCTCCTTCCCCACTCCGCGATTTTGAACTGCCGCTCCTCCAACTCCGGGAGCGGAGTTGTGGAGAGGAGGGAATCCGAACAGGCCTTAGGTCTCTAATATTTGCTCCTTTTCCAGCCCACATACTCAACTTCATTGAAACTTCAGCATGTCCACATATGGTGATGATTTCTTATGCTAAAGTAACAATTCATTCACAATTTCAAGTATGAATCAGAAACTTCATTGAAAATGAACAAACTATAATCCCAGTCATTGAAGCAATAGCAATTTATCATAACATCGGAAAGAGTCAATATAAGAGCTTTTCAGCAAGTCCACATACTCAACTATCATTTAGTCTTTCATAATTGCTAACACTCATGCAATACTTATGGGTATGAAGCTTTAATCAGACACAGAGAAAGATAGGGGCTTATAGTTTTGCCTCGCAACCTTTTTACCTCAAGTGTAATGTCAACAATAATAGTTTATGAAAACCCACATCCAATTAGCTATATATATATCAGGATCTTTCCAACACATAGTGCTTGCTAAAGGATAAAATGTAAAAAGGAAAAGTGAAGATCACCATGACTCTTGTATAGAGTATAAGACAAAAATAAAAGATAGGCCCTTCGCAGAGGGAAGAAGAGGTTGTCATATGTTTTTATGGTTGGATGCACGAAATCTTAATGCAAAAGAACGTCACTTTATATTGCCACTTGTGATATGGACCTTTATTATGCAGTCTGTCGATTTTATTTCTTCCCCATCACAAGATCGTATAAAGCTTGTTTTCTCCACACTAATAAATCATACATATTTAGATAGCAATTTTTATTGTTTGCAACAATGACAACTTACTTGAAGGGTCTTACTCAATCCATAGGTAGATATGGTGGACTCTGATGGCAAAACTGGGTTTAAGGATAATTGGAAGCACAAGTAGTATCTCTACTTGGTGCAAAGAATTTGGCTAGCATGAGAGGGAAAGGCAAGCTCAACATGTTGGATGATCCGTGAAAATATAATTTATTTCGTATGTAAGAAAACATAACCCATTACGTTGTCTTCCTTGTCCAACATCAACTTTTTAGCATGTCATATTTTAATGAGTGCTCAGAATCATAAAAGATGTCCAAGATAGTATATTTATATGTGAAAACTTCTCTTTTTTATTATTTCCTATTAATTGCAACGATGACCAAAACTATGTTTGTCAACTCTCAACAGCTTTTATTCATCATACTCTTTATAAGTGAAGTCATTACTCTCCATAAGATCAATATGAACTCTTTATTTCTTTTTATTCTTTCTCTTTTTTCTCAAGGTCATAGCAAGATAGCAAAGCCCTTGACTCAACACTAATCTTTATTATATATAGCTCACAGACTTGATTACATAGAAGGACCATAAAGCAAAACTTAAAATTAGATCATACTAAAACTTTATTCTACTAGATCAAGATATAACCAATAGATAGAACTAAGAAAAACGGTAAAGATAAAAGTGTGATGGTGATAAGATACCGGGGCGCTCCCCCAAGCTTGGCAGTTGCCAAGGGGAGTGCCCATAGACATGTATTTATGTCTCTTTCTTCCGAGGTGAAGGAGATTGTGATGATGATGATGACAATTGTGCCTTTAGCCTTTTCATATTGTAATTGAGAAGAGCGATCTCCTCCTTTAAATCATCAACCTCCGATTCCAGCTTCAAGATCTTGTCACATAAATCTCCTTTGCTTTTCTGCCAAAAACGAGAAGGAATAGATCGGTTGTTAGATAGTTTAGCTCTCTTAGGGAGACTAGACTTCTTGAACTTCACGTGCATATCCCCAGGTTGAGGTAGAGGAACATCCTCTTCCTCCAAACTTGAATCATTGATCCTCCTCGAATGAGCATCCTCCTCATCATCCGTAGTTCGACCACAAGGAGATAAGTCCCCATAGGTCTTTGGGACAGCAATGAGATGTTAGACATAGCTCTCTCCGTCCGAGTCTTGGGATGAAATCTTGCTCTAAATCTGCTGCAGAAATAGCTCGAAACAAAAATAGAGGATATTTGCGTGGTGCGGTGGTCAAAACCTTCGGGAGATTGCATAATGAACTTTTACCGACCAAAAGAAGTATCGTGCAAGAAAACGGAGTCTGGGGGGTACACGAGATGCCCACGAGGTAGGGGGGCGCGCCCTCCACCCTCGTGGACGCCTCGTGCCCTTTTCGGACTGCTTCTTATTTTCCTATTTTCTTAAATATTCCAAAACGGAGAAAAAATGCTATTGCAACTGTTTTGGAGTCGGTTTACTTACCGCACCACATACCTCTTCCTTTTTGGAGGCTGAAATGTTCTGGAAGGTGTCCCTTATATACTCCTCCGGGGTTACGGTTTCAATAACATTAGTTTCAACATTTATAGGATTACCTGAGATATAATGTTTGATTCTTTGACCGTTCACCACTCTCAGATTTGTGCCTTCGAAGTTGTTGATTTTTATGGCACCAGAACGATAGACCTCCTTGATAACGTAAGGACCTTCCCATTTAGAGAGGAGTTTTCCTGCAAAAAATCTTAAACGAGAGTTGTATAACAATACATAATCACCTACATTAAACTCGCGTTTTTGCATCCTTTTGTCATGCCATCTTTTAACTTTTTCTTTAAACAGTTTGGCATTTTCATAGGCCTGGGTTCTCCATTCACCAAGGGAGCTAATGTCAAATAGTCTCTTCTCACCGGCAAGTTTGAAGTCATAGTTGAGCTCTTTAATGGCCCAATATGCCTTATGTTCTAGTTCGAGAGGTAAGTGACATGCTTTTCCATAAACCATTTTATACGGAGGCATACCCATAGGATTTTTATATGCAGTTCTATAGGCCCATAATGCATCATGAAGTTCTTGGACCAATTCTTTCTAGACCTCTTAACAGTCTTTTGCAAAATTAATTTAAGCTCTCTATTACTCAGTTCTACTTGACCACTAGACTGTGGATGATATGGAGATGCAATTCTATGATTAACATCATACTTAGCAAGCATTTTACGAAAAGCACCATGAATAAAATGTGAACCACCATCAGTCATTAAATATCTAGGGACTCCAAACCTCGGAAAAAGAACGTCTTTAATCATCTTAATGGAGGTGTTATGATCAGCACTACTAGTTGGAATAGCTTCTACCCACTTAGTAACATAATCAACAACAACTAAAATATGTGTATACCCATTAGAGGAAGGAAATGGTCCCATATAATCAAAGCCCAAAACATCAAATGGTTCAATAACAAGTGAATAATTCATAGGCATTTCTTGACGTCTACTAATGTTACCAATTCTTTGACATTCATCACAAGAGAAGACAAACTTACGAGCATCCTTGAAGAGGGGAGGCCAATAAAAACCAGATTGCAATACCTTATGTGCAGTTCTATCTCCAGCATGGTGTCCTCCATAAGCCTCGGAGTGACACTTGCGTAGGATATGTTCCTGTTCATGCTCAGGTACACAATGTCTAATAACAACATCTACTCATTCTTTATAAAGGTGTGGGCCATCCCAGAAGTAATGTCTTAAATCATAGAAAAACTTTTTCTTTTGCTAGTATGTGAAACTAGGTGGTATAAATTTAGCAACAATGTAATTGGCATAATCAGCATACCATGGAGCAGTATGAGAAGCATTTATGACAGCTAATTGTTCATCAGGGAAGCTATCATTAATAGGTAGTGGGTCATCAAGAACATTCTCTAACCTAGACAAGTTTCTGCAACAGGGTTCTCAGCTCCCTTTCTATCAATAATATGCAAATAAAATTCTTGTAGCAAGAGAACCCATCTAATAAGTCTTGGTTTAGCATCTTTCTTTTCCATAAGATATTTAATAGCAGCATGATTAGTGTGAACAGTTACTTTAGAACCAACAACATAAGATCTAAACTTATCACAAGCAAACACAACTGCTAAGAATTCCTTTTTAATAGTAGCATAATTCCTCTGGGCACTGTCTACAGTTTTACTAGCATATTGGATAAAATTTAATTTCTTATCAACTCTTTGTCCTAGAACAACACCTACAGCATAATGACTAGCATCAACATAATTTCAGAGGGTAAATTCCAATCAGGTGGCTGAACAATAGGTGCAGAAATCAAGGCTTTCTTAAGTATTTCAAATGCTTCTACACAATCATCATCAAAGACAAAAGGAACTTCTTTTTGTAAGAGATTAATCAGAGGCCTGGAAATTTTTGAGAAGTCTTTAATGAACCTCCTATAAACTTCTTATACCTTTAATTTCCGTGGGACACGTCATCTTTTCAATAACGTCAACTTTAGCTTTATCAACTTCAATACCTCTTTTAGAAATTTTATGCCCCAAGACAATACCTCCATTAACCATAAAGTGGCACTTCTCCCAATTCAAGACAAGATTAGTTTCTTCACATCTCTGCAAAACTTGATCAAGGTTGCTTAAGCAATCATCAAAAGAAGTTCCATATACAAAAAAATCATCCATGAATACCTCAACAATCTTGTCACAAAAGTCAGAGAATATCGCAGTCATACATCTTTGAAAGGTAGCAGGTGCATTACATAAACCAAAAGGCATATGTCTATCAGCAAAGGTACCGAAAGGGCAAGTAAAAGTGGTCTTTTCTTGATCCTCTTTTGACACAGGTGTTTGAGAGAAACCAGAATAACCGTCTAGAAAGCAAAAATGAGTATGTTTGGATAATCTTTCTAGCATTTGATTAGTAAAAGGTAAAGGGTAATGATCCTTTTTAGTAGCCTTATTTAGTTTGCAGAAATCAATTACCATTTTATAACTTGTAACAATTCTTTGTGGGATCAATTCATCCTTATCATTAGCAACAACAACAATACCTCCCTTCTTAGGGACACAATGGACAGGACTTACCCACTGACTATCAGCAACGGGGTAAATTATACATGCCTCAAGAAGCTTTAGTATTTCTTTTCTTACCACTTCTTTCATCTTAGGATTTAACCGTTGTTGGTGATCAACAACCGGTTTAGCGTCTTTTTCCAATTTTATTTTGTGCTGGCATAGAGTGGGACTAATGCCCTTAAGATCATCAAGAGTATATCCTATAGCAGCACGATGCTTCTTCAGAGTTTTCAATGATTTCTCTTCTTCCTGCTCTGAAAGGTTAGCACTAATAATAATATATATAGGATATATCTTCTTTTCACCAAGATAAGCATATCTAAGAGTATCAGGCAATGGTTTAATCTCAAACACGGGATCACCCTTGGGTGGAGGAGGATCCCCTAGAATTTCAACATGCAAGTTGTGTTTCAAAATAGGTCCCTACTTAAAGAATACTTCATCTATTTCTCTTCTTTCATTCATAAACATATCATTTTCTTGGTCTAGCAAATATTGCTCTAAAGGATCATTAGGAGGCACGACAATAGAAGCAAGACCAATAATTTCATCTTTACTAGGAAATTCTTTATCATGGGGTTGCCTACGAAATATAGCAAACTTAAAATCATGAGACATATCCCCTAAACCAACAGAAACAATATCCTTTTACAGTCTATCTTAGCATTAATAGTATTCAAGAAGGGTCTACCAAATATGATGGGAGATAAGTCATCTTGTTTGGAACCAAGAACAAGAAAATCAGCAGGATATTTAACTTTCCCACACAAGACTTCAACATCTCTAAAAATCCCAATCGGTGAAATAGTATCTCTATTGGCAAGCTTAATTGTAACATTGATACCTTCTATCTCAGCAGGTGTAATATCATGCATAATTTCTTCATATAAAGAATGAGGTATTGCACTAGCACTAGCACCCATATCACATAAACCATGATAACAATGACCCTCTATTTTAACAAAAATAACAGGCATGCCAACAACAGGTCTATGTTTATCTTTAGTATAGGGTCTAGCAATTCTAGCAGCTTCATCACAGAAGTAAATAACATGCCTGTCAATATTATCGACCAAGAGATCTTTAACTATAGCAATACTAGGTTCAACTTCAATTCGTTCAGAGGGTGTAGGTGTTCTAGTATTACTCTTACGGACCACAGTTGAAGCTTTAGCATGATCCTTTATTCTAGTAGGGAAAGGTGGTTTCTCAATATAAGCGGTAGGAACAATAGGATCAACATTATAAGTGATAGTCTTTTCTTCAACTTTAACTGGTTCAAATACTTTTACTTCAATGGGAGGATGATATTTAAGCCACTTCTCCTTAGGGATATCAACATGAGTAGCAAAGGATTCAGAGAACGAAGCTACTATCTCAGAGTCAAGTCCATATTTAGTGCTAAATTCATGAAAAGCATCGGTATCCATAAAATATTTAACACAATCAAACTTAGGTGTTATACCTGACTCCTTAGCTTCGTCGAGTTCCCAATCTTCAGAGTTGCATTTAATTCTTTCCAATAAATCCCATTTGAATTCAATAGTCTTCATCGTAAAAGATCCAGTACAAGAAGTATCGAGCATGGAGCGATTATTGAGAGAAAACCGAGCATAAAATTTTGAATAATAATTTATCTTGAGAGCTCATGATTGGGGCATGAATATAACATTGACTTAAGCCTGCCCCTATCTTGAGCGATGCTTTCTCCTTCGCAACGCCAAAAGTTATATATATAATTACGATCACGATGAACCAAATGCATAGGATAAAACTTCTGATGAAATTCCAATTTCAATCGGTTGTAGTTCCATGATCCAATATCATCACATAGCCTAAACCATGTCAATGCCTTTCCCTTCAAAGATAAAGTGAAGACCTTCTTCTTGATAACATCCTCGGGCATACCTACAAGCTTAAATAATCCACAAACTTCATCCACATAGATTAGGTGCAAATCGGGATGCAACGTACCATCTCCTGTAAAAGGATTAGCTAGCAGTTTCTCTATCATACCCAAAGGAATTTCAAAGTAAACATTTTCAGTAGGTTCAGTAGGTTGAGGATCAACTCTTTTCTCTACTGGTTGGGGTGAAGATACCCCGAACAAGCCCCTCAAAGGATTATGTTCCATAGTAACAAGTGACAGTAAATTTCAGCACAATATATAAATTTTTCCTTACCAAATTCCACCTACCAAAGGCGCCAGAAAAGAGTCTTGATGACCCACAATTATAGGGGATCTATCGAGTCCTTTCTATAAGTAAGAGTGTCGAACCCAACGAGGAGCAGAAGGAAATGATAAGCAGTTTTCAGTAAGGTATTCTCTGCAAGCACTGAAATTATCGGTAACAGATAGTTTTGTGATAAGGTAATTTGTAACTGGTAACAAGTAATAAAAGTAAATAAGGTGCAGCAAGATGGCCCAATCCTTTTTGTAGCAAAGGACAAGCCTGGAAAAACTCTTATATAAAGAAAAGTGCTCCCGAGGACACATGGGAATTATCGTCAAGCTAGTTTTCATCATGCTCATATGATTTGCGTTCGGTATTTTGATAATTTGATATGTGGGTGGACTGGTGCTTGGGTAGTTCCCTTACTTGGGAAAGCGTCCCACTTATGGTTAACCCCTCTTGCAAGCATCCACAACTACAAAATAAGTATTGAGGTAAACCTAACCATAGAATGAAACATATGGATCCAAATCAGCCCCTTGCGAAGCAACGCATAAACTCGGGTTTAAGCTTCTGTCACTCTAGCAACCCATCATCTACTTATTACTTCCCAATGCCTTCCCCTAGGCCCAAACAATGGTCAAGTGTCATGTAGTCGATGTTCACATGACAACACTAGAGGAAAGACAACATACATCTCATCAAAATATCGAACGAATACCTAATTCACATAACTACTTATAGCAAGACTTCTCCCATGTCCTCAGGAACAAACGTAACTACTCACAAATCATATCCATGTTCATAATCAGAGGGGTATTAATATGCATAAAGGATCTGAACATATGATCTTCCACCAAGTAAACCAACTAGCATCAACTACAAGGAGTAATCAACACTACTAGCAATCCACAGGTACCAATCTGAGGTTTCAGGACAAAGATTGGATACAAGATATGAACTAGGGTTTGAGAGGAGATGGTGCTGGTGAAGATGTTGATGGAGATTGACCCCCTATCATGGAGTCACTCCAAAGTTCCTATCATGGAGGACATAAGATGAAATTGCTTGGAGGGTACGAAACCACCTCAAAGTTATTATTTCCGATCAATCCATTGAGCTATTCCTGTAAGTGTCACAAACAGCCCTAGAGTTCGTAGTAAAATAACACCATATGATACACATAAATCAACCCTAATGTCACCTAGATACTCCAATGTCACCATAAGTATCTGTGGGCCAATTATACAATATGCATCAAACTACTTCAGATTCATAATACTCAATCCAACACAAAGAACTTCAAAGAGTGCCCCAAGATTTCTACCGGAGAAACAAGGACGATAACATTCATCAATGCTTATGCATAGATTACCCCAATGTCACCTCGGGAATCCACGAGTTGAGTGCCAAAACAAACATCAGATGTCGGGGGAAATGACACTTGTGGGATCACTCGGGTCCCTTTTTGCTGCGGTTGGCGGGCGTGAGGTTGTGCAAAGAGCGGGTCTAGAAGCCAGCACGAGGATCATCTACCCAGGTTCGGGCCGCAAGGATGCGTAATACCCTAGTCCTACTTTTGGTGTATATTTGAGTGTTCTTGAGTTCTTGAACTAACTACGATGTGTGTGTTTTCCAAAAAGTCTGAATCCCTCACCAGTATGTCTTGGGCCTCCTTTTATAGTCAAAAGGGGCTGCCACAGTGACACACAGAGGGTGGAAAGGTATACAGTAACCGAGTCTATCTTCTGGCACCATAGGAAAAATGCATTTAATGCACTACCGACATGCCCTTCTTGCTTTATCGGGGACGGCAAGGAAGCTCGTCCCAACTGTTGTCGCCTCGCCTGGCCTTGATGCGCGTCCGAACTGACGAGGCGTGTAGTGCCACGTTGGCTGGCTGCTGAGTTGGTGCAGTGGCTGAATCTTCACAAAGATCTACATGCCACCACGCAGGTGCTTATTGAGTCAGCCTAGAGGCCTCACGTCGCCATGCAGGCGCCTGCCCAGCTGGTGGGCTGGCAGCTGCATGGGAACGGCGATGGAATCTTGGCAGACATGGGCCTGGCTGCGGCCCTATGGATGTTTTCGGCAAGAGTCTTGCCGGGGCCCCAGCAAGGGTCTTGCCGTGGCATCTTGGTCGTCCTCGGCAAGGGTCTTGCCGGGGGTCTCC
The DNA here is from genome assembly GCF_003073215.2 of Triticum urartu. NCBI lineage: Eukaryota > Viridiplantae > Streptophyta > Magnoliopsida > Poales > Poaceae > Triticum > Triticum urartu. The sequence goes on along the minus strand of NC_053027.1, from coordinate 513,247,981 downwards.
ACAAAGATCTGCATGCCACCATGGAGGTGCCTCCCGAGCCTCGGTTCCAAAGTGGTTGATGGTGTTGGAACTTTTGGGCTCAAAGGTGGCGGCTCTACTGATGTTGGGCAAGTTGCCCCGGCAAGGTTCTTGCCGGGGCTGCGGAGGCCGCCCTGGCAAGGGCCTTGCCGAGGGAGTCCACCTTGCCCCTCTGCTCTTCGTGTTTATGGCTTAGCGTTGTTCTGGTTGTCTCATGACGTTGCTTCCTTCCTCTGCCCTGCTAGGTGTGGCTGCATGCACGGCTCCAACTGCCCGCGCACAACTAAATGGGTACAAAATAGGACCCCTCCTTTTTGTGCACTGACAGGAGCCCCTGGGCCTGGGCCATACATAAGGGTGATGCATTGTTGGGCTAGGCCCAAAATGGTGTGCGGGCATGCGGGCCCGAGTTTTACTGCTGCACCATCCGCCTTAGACGCACAGTTCAGGACCACCTACCCGAGATCCGCCGGTTTTGACACCGACATTGGTGCTTTCATTGAGAGTTCCTCTGTGTCGTTGCCATTAGGCTTGATGGCTCCTACTATCATCGATAGCGATGCAGTCCAGGGTGAGACCTTTCTCCCCGGACAGATCTTCGTGTTCGGCGGCTTTGCACTGCAGGCCAATTCGCTTGGCCATCTGGAGCAGATCGAAAGTTACGCCCCTGGCCACCAGGTCAGGTTTGGAAGCTTAGATTACACGGCTGACATCCGTGGAGACTTGATCTTCGACGGATTCGAGCCTCTACCTTGTGCGTCACGCGGTCACGATGAGTATGACTTAGCTCTACCATCGGACGGTGTTAAGGAGATCGCACCGGCAGCCGCTCCGACCCTCAATTCGGAGCCAGTTGCGCCTTTCGCAGACGGGTGGATGGACCCCGCCTTGGAGGCCTTACCCTCAGCGGCGATCGAGCCGGACATCGACCTTACCTTGCACGAGAACCGTGTTGTTAAACTGCCGGATCCTTCTCCGGCCACGGACTCCGAGCCGCCTACGCCCATTCCTATCGAATCCGATTGGGCGCCGATCATGGAGTTTACCTCCGCGGATATTTTTCAGCACTCGTCCTTTGGCGACATACTGAACTCATTAAGGTCTCTCTCCTTGTCAGGAGGATCCTGGCCGAACTATGTCCAGCAGGACTGGGATGCGGACGATGAAGAAATTCGTGGCCCACCCACCACCCACTTAATAGCCACTATCGATGACTTAACCGACATGCTTGACTTCGACTCCGAAGACATCACGGTATGGACAACGATGCGGTAAATGAAGAGGAACCACTGCCCACAGGGCACTGGACGCCCACTTCACCACATGACGTATACATGGTGAACACACCAAAAGAAAACGACGACGAGGAACGGAAGGACGCAACGAAGGGTTGTCCCCTCGAGAAGCAGTCAAAGCGGCTGCATAAGCGCCGCCCCAAGTCCCGCCTCGGTAGAAACGATGATCATACAGACCCAGCGTTAGAGCAGGGTGAACCATTGCCGGACCACGGCAACACGGAGAATCAAACCGAACAACCCGATTCTGTCAAAGATAATAGTCCGGATGACATAACACCGGACAGACACCCGGAGCAACAGAATTCCCATCAAAGGCTTGTTGCCACCGCGAGGAGTCTAAAAAAGCAGAAGCAAAGGCTCAAGGCTGCGCAAGACACACTCCAAATCAGATGGAGCAAAGTACTCAACACAGCAGCGAAGTATGGCGGTAATCGCCCCACCAAGAGCTATCCGAAGCGAAAGTTGCTACCTGAATTCGATGAGGAGGCCTTAGATCCCCCGCAACCAAAAATTAAAACTGCCACCTGGCCGGATAGACGACCTCACGTCCAACAAAGAGCGGCAAGCAATACCGCACATAAGCCAATACGCGATCCACGCAAGGGCTCGCATCAAAAGGACGGCGCAACCAGATCCATCTATGGACCACGCAGGCGCGCTCCAGCATACGATGCAACACAACAAACATCCGAACACTACGGTACACCCAGATACAGGGGTGCCGCACACCCCCTATGTTTCACCGACGAGGTGCTGGACCATGAATTTCCAGAGGGATTCAAACCCATAAACATAGAGGCATACGACGGAACAACAGACCCTGGGGTCTGGATTGAGGACTATATCCTCCATATCCATATGGCTCGAGGAGATGATCTCCACCCCATTAAGTATTTACCCCTCAAACTCAAAGGGCCAGCTCGGCACTGGCTTAAAAGCCTCCCCGAAGCTCCATTGGAATCTGGGAAGAGCTCGAAGACGCTTTTGGGGCAAATTTTCAAGGGACTTATGTCCGACCTACGGACGCGGACGATTTGAGTCATATAACTCAACAGCCCGGAGAGTCAGCCTGAAAGCTTTGGAACATGTTTCTTACTAAAAAGAACCAAATAGTCGACTGTCCGGATGCCGAAGCCTTGGCAGCTTTTAAGCATAGCGTCCATGACGAATGGCTTTCCAGACACCTCGGCCAACAAAAGCCGAGAAAAATGGCAGCATTAACAAGCCTCATGACCCGCTTTTGCGCGGGTGAGGATAGCTGGCTAGCCAGATGCAGCACCAGCGACCCCAGTACATCCGAAGTTAGAGATGGAAACGGGAAATCACGGCGCAACAACAATAACAAACGTCAAAATAAAGAAGACAACACGAAGAGCACGGCAGTAAACGCCGGATTCAAAAGCTCTCGGCCAAATCAGCAAAAGCCGCCCTCTAAAGGCGCTAGAGACGAACTGTCCAGCCTAAACAAAATTCTGGACCAAGTATGTCAGATCCATAGCACCCCTGGTAAACATGCTAATCATACCCATAGAGAATGTTGGGTCTTTAAGCAGTCCGGCAAGCTCAACGCCGTACACAAAGGGGAGGATTCACCAAGCGAAGACGATGATGAGCCTCTCAAGCAAGACACGAGGGAACAAAAGAAATTTCCACCAGAAGTCAAAACAGTAAACGTGTTACACGTGATGAAGGGGAGAAACAAAGCGGCAGTCCCAGATAAATATGCCCAAGGGCCTATCACCGCGGAGTCCTACCACTGGTCATTTCAACCGATCACTTTTGACCATCGGGATTACTCATCAAGTATCAGGCGTGCAAGATGGGCTACCTTGGTATTAGACCCAATAATTGACGGATACCACTACACACGAGTCCTGATGGATGGTGGCAGCAGTCTCAACCTGATATATCAGGACACAATCCGCAAAATGGGGATAGACCCAACGAAAATTTGCCATAGCAACACTACCTTTAAAGGAGTAATGCCTGTCCCAGGGGCTCACTGCACGGGTTCCCTGCTACTAAAGGTTATATTCGGCTTCCCCGATAACTTCTGCAGCGAACATTTAACCTTCCACATTGCTCTGTTCCAAAGTGGCTATCAAGCACTACTTGGACGAGAAGCTTTCGCTCGCTTTAATGCAATACCGCATTATGCTTCCCTCATGCTCAAGATGCCCGGTCCACGTGGCATCATTACAGTAAATGGAAATATCGAGCGATCCCTGCGCGCTGAGGAGGGTGCGGCTGCCGCGGCAGCCGCATACTAAAACGGCCTCACCAACTAAAGTATTCGATAGGTCGCCAAGACCACGGACACGGTTAGACGAGTCCGGCACAGCTATATGAAATTCGTACAGGTTTGATGGCCACACCCCTATCATAAACACAAGGGGCTCAGCATGCGCAGACAAGTGGCAATTTTTACTCATCTTGAAATTTACATGGTTTCTTTAAAACATACCTTTTTGCACGACAACTTTTCACCTAAGTTCCTCTCTTTTACAGATGAACACCATGCTACACCCGTCCAGGATACGGCAGAACGGAGACACAGGCGCAGACATGTAGTAGGGACCCGTCCCAAGGATTCTTTTTAGATTAAGACCCTGCGTCAACCTTTTTTACTATCTCTTGTTGATACACATCCCTTGTATTCTTAGTACAATTGAGAAGGATGCTGGCGTCTTGGCATGTGGCCACGTCAGAATAATGCACGTACCTGGACACCAGGGGCTTCTTACAAAGGGAACTATTTAGGCCCGGTTTATACCATAAAGACCGGATACCTTAGGGAGTGTTTGGCGTCGCGAGTTTGGCCTTATATGCATCAGCTCCGAATCATGTCTTTGGTCAAATGTTGGGTTTGCCCGGCTCCTATGTTTTGGTACCTTACGTTCTGCTCTATCGGCTAAGGTAGCACTAGGAGAACTACTGCGATTGTGCCCTGGGTCATCCAGACGAGCACCTCAGTAGAGAAAGCCGAAAACTCACTGTCATGATATAGCGTGAGACTGGTCAACCACTCGATGACCTATCGGAATGTTAGAATTCCTCCACCTTAACGAAGGGTCGTTTCCCGGCCAGGCATGTATGCACCCCAAATTCGAGAGAATGCGGAGCCAACATGGGCTATATAGTAGCCCCACCGTCAAACTCCTATGGCCAAGTGAAAGTGTTAAAGCATTATAGTCCGGTTGCCTCGTTCGCTGCGCTATCACCTCCTTAATAGGACCAAGACGTTGGGTTAAGTGTGAACACATGTCTTCTGCGAACACCTCCGCATTATATGCGTGGGGGCTGAAGCCGACGACTGCAATCTTTCAGGTTATACACATGTATACATAAATGGCCGCACAGGAGGCATCATATTACTTTCAGGCAAAAGTATAAACACGTCCTTAATAAATTTCATAAAAACATTGTGTTTACAATGGGAATACATGTCACTCAAACATAATATTCTTCGAGCACTGGGCCTCTATCAAACGAGCACCCTCAAGAACCTCTTCGAAATAGTGCTCGGCAGCCACTCGGCCTATGGCCGAACCCTGCGCCGCAACAGTGGTAGCATCCATCTCCGCCCAGTATGCTTTAACACGGGAAAGGGCCATCCGCGAGCCATCTATGCACGCCGACCTCTTCATCGCATTGATGCGCGGCACCGCACCAAGGAACTGCTACACTAAGCTGAAATAGCTGTTCAGCTTCGGCTTTTCCGGCCACAGCTGATCCACGACAGACCTCATGGCGAGTCCGGACAACCTATTTAGTTCGGCCCACTCGGCTAGCTGATCAGTCAATGGAAGCGGACGCTCTGGAACGTTGAATTGCGACCAGAAGAGCTTGTCCACTTCACGATCTGTTTGACCTTGGAAGTATTTGGCCGCATCGGCAGCGCTCGCCGCCAAGTCCATATATGCGTGTGCCGAACTCCACAGCCGATCCAGAGGGGCATACCATGGATCTCCGAACTTTCTCTGTAGCATGAAGGGCTTCCCAGCTGCAATATCCCCGGCTTCACGCAGCTCCTCCTTCTTCGCTCTCATAGCAGAGTGGGTGTCTTTGTTCGCCATCGTGGCCTTTTTAAGGTCCGTTGCCTTCGCTCGGTTTTCTTTTTCAAGGAACTGGCAACGGTCGGCAGTGTCTTTTAACTTTATCACCATCTTGGCCATCTTCTCTTTGCTCTCGCAATGCGCGGCCTTCTCGGCTTTCAACTCTTTGGCCGCCTTCAAAGCAGTCGCATTACTAATCCTTGCTTGTTCTTTGGCTCGGGCAAGTTCCGCCCGCAGGGTTTCCATGGTGGCAGCTCCATTTGCAGTCACAACATATTAAAGATACTGGCATCATGCTGCTCTTACTATGTGGCATTCAGCAGAAAATAACACTTACCCTGTGCCTTGTCAAGCCTCTTGTTAACAAGCTCGATGTCGGCATCCGCCACATCCAGTTGCCGCTTCAGTTCGGCAAACACATGAGTCCGGCTAGCCACCGGAGCTCCCACTACCTGCACATTAAAGCGGTATGGTTATTGCCTGGGACTACGATCCTCTATTTTCCGCCGTTCTCGGCAACAACCAGAGTCTCAGGGGCTACTATCTACACAGGGCACACCTAAAAATGTACATCATTTTACGTACCTCAAAGCCCGTCAGTAGACTCATAAAGGCATCATGCAACCCGCTTTCGGCGGATGAGATCCTTTCCATCACCTTACCCATCAATGTACGGTGTTCTTCTGAGATGGCCGCTCGCTCCAACAGCTCTCTCAGTACGTCCGACCGCATACCAGTCGGTGCGGACTCTTCTGTTTGCTCTCTTCGAGAACCAGACGCTGGGGACTTCGGGAGACTATAGGATTATCTTCTGGCCTCATCGAATCCGGAGAGGCCCTCCGTGACGACACTTCGAGGTCGCCCGCTTCTTGAGCGGGGGAGTCCGCGGGAGGCGTTTCGCTCTCCATCATCTCCGGAAGAAGATCCCCTGAAGACGAGCTCTGCTGAGAAGGGCTAAGATCCGAACTGCAAGATAAACGCTTCCGTTATTTTCCTCAGAGGTAAGGTAGTATATCTCCACTATTAAAGTACTTTCTGATTATTTACAGCTCGTTGGAGGGCTGATCCTCACGCGGACTTTGTGCAGCAAAAGCACCCTCCAATGCAGGACCCTCTAGTGGAGACTTCTTCTCCCGTTTGGAAGCCTTGGTTTACGGATCTTCAGAGGCAGTCCTCTTCCTTCCCCGAAGCGAGAGAAGGTCGGATTCTTCTCCTCGGTTATCCGCCGTCACGGAGGTGCTCATTCCCTCAGTTGGAATTGGTAGCGATGGGGGCCCGCTTTCGACCTCATTATCCCCCCTTTATCTTCCTTTGAGGGCTCTGGGCAGGGTGCTAGCTCAAGCATCTTTTCCAGTACCGGATTCTCCAAACCCTCAGGAAGGGGGCCGAACACCGAATCATCTTTGCCTTAGTTAGCCAGTCCTGGTCAAATAGCGACTTCTTAGAATGACGTCGTGGTAAATAAAAGATGGTGTGTTCGGCTAAAGGATTACTTACTTGGTCGGTGGTACGGTTGCTGCTCAGGCCCGCGTCCTCGGTAGTATCCGGACACTCTATTTGGGGTCCGAAGAATGATTTGTACATCTCCTCGTGCGTCAAGCCGAGGAAATTCTTAATAGTACGCGGCCCTTCTGGGTTGAACTCCCACATGCGGAGGGGCCGGCGTTTGCAAGGCTAGACTCGACGGACCAGCATGACTTGCGCCACCATAATCAAACTGAAATCTCCTTTGAAGAGATTTTGGATGCAGCTTTGCAATACAAGCACGTCCTTGGCAGGACCCCAGCTCAGCCCTCTGCTAATCCATGACATCAGTTGTGGTGGAGGGCCTGAGTGGAAAGCAGGGGCAGCCACCCACTTGGCACTTCTGGGAGCTGTGACGTAAAACCACTCATGTTGCCATAATCCGGACACCTCTGGAAAGGAACCTTTGGGCCACGGAGCTCCTGCTATCTTGCTTATTAATGCGCCTCCGCACGCTGCATACTGCCCCTCGACCATCTTCGGCTTCACGTCAAAGGTCTTGAGCCATAGGCCGAAGTGAGGGGTAATGCGGAGGAAGGCCTCACACACGACAATGAATGTCAAGATGTGGAGAAAGGAGTCCGGGGCTAGATCATGGAAATCTAGGCCGTAATAAAACATCAACCCCCTAACGAAGGGATCCAGAATGAGGCCTAGTCCTTGGAGGAAGTGGGAGATGAACACGACGTCTTCGTTGGGTTCAGGAGTAGGGACGACCTGCCCTCGGGCAGGCTGCCGATGCGAAACCTCGGCGGTCAGGTATCTGGCCTCCCTCAACTTCTTGATGTCTTCTTCCGTAACGGAGGAGGGCATCCATCGGCCTTGAAGGCTAGATCCGGACATGATTGAAGGTCAGGAGCACCTGACCTGGGCTTTGGGTGTTAGAACTTGAGGCGGGGGAAGGATTCGATTGAGCACGGGAGGGAAAAAGTAAAAGCCTTGTCCCTTTATAAAGAGGGTGAATATCAAGCGTCCTCTCCGTAGCCGTTTGGGACTTGCCTATAATCTAGGAGTCCTAGACATGGTTGGGTTACCCATGCCCGTATTGATGAGAATCCCGTAATAAGGGGACATGATCTCTTCTTTGACAAGACGTGTCAAAAAACTGCCTCCCGTTATGTGCGGGGCTAGTTAAAGGAAACGGTTCGAATAATCACCGGGCCATGACATAATGTCGTGCTGCCAAAACAAGTCAGCAAATTAGATTTGTGAAAATATTATTCTCTCTACGGTGGTATGTCGTACTTATTTTGCAGGTTCGGACACTATCCTTGTATTCAAATTCTTCCGTGATGTATTCGGAGGAGGAACCCGCCTTGCAATGCCGAAGACAATACTGCGTGCTGGACTCATCGTCATTGAAGCCTGGTGTCGGTGTCAAACCGACGGATCTCGGGTAGGGGGTCCCGAACTGTGCGTCTAAGGCGGATGGTAACAGGAGGCAGGGGACACAATGTTTTACCCAGGTTCGGGCCCTCTTGATGGAGGTAAAACCCTACGTCCTGCTTGATTAATATTGATGATATGGGTAGTACAAGAGTAGATCTACCACGAGATCAGAGAGGCTAAACCCTAAAAGCTAGCCTATGGTATGATTGTTGTTGTATATGATCTATCGACTAGCCTGGCCTCGGTTTATATAATGCACCAGAGGCCTAGGATAACAAGAGTCCTAGCCGAATACGCCGGTGGGGAGGAGTCCTTGTCTTGATCGCCAAGTCTTGTGGAATCTTCCTTGTATGCGGCAGCTGTCCGAACTGGCCCATGAGTATACGGCCATGGGGGTCCTCGGCCCAATCTAACAGATCGGGAGATTACGTGGCGAGTACCCCCTAGTCCAGGACACCGTCAGTAGCCCCTTGAACCGGTCTTCAAGTTAGGGACGCTCCTCGATTCTTCCGAACCGTTCTTCATCTTCGGTCGTCGGTCCTGAAAATTGGTTCAACAAATCTTTCATCTCCGAACTTGAGGATCGCCAAAATGCATTCGACGAGTTTACACGTCGGGTATCCGATGAGCCCCTTTAAGTTTCTGGCCTTTATCAATGCCTTGTTATTTTTATGCCACACCTTGGGTTTGAAGTTGTTCCCGGGCGGCAGCGTCCTCTTGCGTCCGAGCTCCAATGCTGGATTGCATTCGAGGTATCTTTTGCAGCCGAGCACTAACACTGGACCGCTTCCTAGCTCTAACGCGTGAATGTATCCGAGCTCCAACGCCGGACTATGTATCCGAGCTCCAATGTCGGACTGTATCCGAGCTCCAACGCCGGACTGTATCTGAGGTGTCGTAAATTACCTTGGTTCAAAGAAGTTTGAAGGAGTTTAGCTGAGCTTAATGCCGGAAATGCCCTCTATGGAGCCAGCCACTAGCACCCGAGCTTTATGCCGGACTGCTTCCGAGGTGGTGCACCACCCCGAATGTGGGCCGATTTTTGTCAATATTTTTGATTGGTGCAATTTATTCTCTGCCGAGATATATAGCCAGTAGCCCTCAAGGTGGGTATCGGTCTAAAACCTGAGATGCACATGAAGGATGACATAAGACCGCAGATCCCAGTAGCCGCTGAGACTCAGGTTGATTTGCAAAATTGGTCTGAGGATCAAGTCCTAGCTCGGCAGAATACTTCGGGACACAAAAAGTGGCATGCTCAGTCCTCGAGACTCAGGTTGGGTGCGGCCGACCAACCTGAGGATCAAAATCTCCTCGAAAACTATATTACACTTAAAATTTTCTGCATTGGACAGGCAATGCAGTAGCCCCCAAGACACTGGTCGGGTGGCAACACCAGATCAGGGGATCGATGTGCCCCTTTAATATTTGTAAATAATAAGCCCGAAGCCCAGTAGCCCTCGAGCCTTAATGCGGGCACGGGTGGCCGAATTAAGGATTGATATCCATAGTAAAATCACAAATTATGTGTAATGACTCTATGTATCCAAGTACTTTACGTCATTAATGCTCGGATCCGCATTGTACAAAACTTTGTTGACCGACCATCGGCTTCCACCTCCTCGGCCAATAGCTGAGGAGTGTTTGTCCTACTTTATAAAGCCTTTATGAGGGCAAAGATTTACAACAAACAAGGCAATCTGGCTATATGGTTTTCTAAACAAAGGTACGCAGAGAGATATGTTATATTACTGTTTAACAGAAGAAATGTCTTCCAAAGAAAATAGTCCCGCTATCGGTTCCTTTCTTTGGGTTGTCATGCTAAGCATGATCATGAAACCTCAGCTCCAATGTAAGAGAAAAATATCGAGGATTTAGTTTGGGAGGCCAGTTAATAGCCCCCGTAGTGTTCGGCGACAGTCGAGGTCAAGCCATAAACACTTCGGCCATTGTTATGAATGGCCTATCATTTAACACCGTCATCGGATCGCTGACCAGTTTACGCTTATTGTGATAGTCATTTTTCGGCTTTCTCCACTGAGGTGCTTAACCATGTGAGCTGGAAGCACAATCGCAGTGGTTCTCCCTTTGCACACGTAGCCGAACAAAGCGGAACGTAGGAGGCAAGCGCAGGAGCCGGGCAACCCAACTATTGACCGAAGACACAATTCAAAACCGATGCATATATAGCAATATCCGAGAATGTTTTTGCCGAATCTCTAAGGTGTCCGGCATTTCACTGCGAGACTTATGCTGAAAACACACAAATAGTTTAAAAGTGCCATAAGCTTGGAAAACCAAAAAACTTCAGTAAAAACTTGACGTCCGAACAAGATCAAGTGTTCGGTGCCAATCCGAAAATTGGCCTTAGCAAAAGAAGTGCTTCTGTCGTGCTTTAACATGATACATCCTATCTCAAGACTTCAAGCGGGTCAGCCTACGGCTTCAACCTCCTATCCCGAGGGCGGAGTACTTCTCATTAGGCCAGTTTAGCAAACTAAACTCTAGTGGCTTTGAGAGAGAAATTAGGCTCCCCAGCTAATGACCACACGCTCGTGTCGAAAAAAGGAGTGATAGATAATAATAATAATAATAATAATAATAATAATAATAATAATAATAATAATAATAAAACTTTGCAACGACTAAGAAGAACACTTATCATAAAACGGCTCATATAAATTTAAGAGCCCCCAAGTGACTTGGGTAAAAGAATGATTGCATGTACCGAAGTACTTATATCATATCTATGTTCAACCGAACTTTAAACGTGTCTTAACCGACCGTCGGCTTCTCCCTCTTCGATCAAGGACCGAAGAGTGTTATGTACTCCATCTGTCGACAATATCGATGGTGTTTCCAATAACCAGGCAATCAGGCCATAAGGCTGTAACAGACAAAGCGCGCTCAGGGAACTTATGCTATATTACTGCGAAGTGTAAGAAGCATCTTCAAAGAAAATAGTACCCCCACCGATACCTTTCTTCGGTGCTCATTGTTATTATGAGACTTGTGCAATAGATTTTTTGTACTCGTGAGTTGCGTTGTGTGCCGACCATCATTGAAAACTATAAGAGCGCTAGCTTTCGGCTTCACCTAGTCTGAGGTCCGGCTCAGATGACCCGATCGTGACAATCGCAGAGGTGCTCCCTTTACTCCCTAGCCGAACAATCGGGAACGTAGGGGTAAACATAGGAGCGAGGTAACCCAGCTTGCAAATCGCTTAAGTCAATATGGTGCATATTGTGGCGTAATACACAAACAAGGAACGAAGCCGTACAAGTATAATCATATGCAAGAGGAAAAGCTTCATGAAGGAAGCCCCCAAATGAATTGGGTATTTGAATTTATGTGTCACAAACAAAGTTTGGACAAGGAAATTTTTTACAAGCAACTTTTTTTCAAAAAAAATATAATGCTTGGTCGAACCGAACACAAGTTAGAAATTAAAGCTTTGAGCATGAAAGCGACTTAGCTGGTTAATGTGTTCGGTATTGATGACGCGGTCCGAGCTTGATGTGGGACAAGGTTCCATCCCCCAAGCCGGTCCCGAGGTGGCGGAGCGGAGAGCTCGACACGCCGAAGTGGTGACATAGCACGGTCAATGCAGACCGGCAGAGTAACGTCGAAGTCTCCGGATCATTTTCCTGTGCACAAAAAATAGTGCAAACCGGAGATAATAGTAATAATGATAATTAAAAAATCGTTGCATAATAAATAATTTATGCAAAGTGAGTAATAAAAGAAATATGGCCTGGCGCCGAAGTCAATGTCGATGCAGGGCGTCGGCGTGATGCGGTAAAGGCGTGGCAAAGCCTGAATTCACAGGTCGGTCTGAGCTCCGGATGCAGCATTCGCCAGACTATGTACGAAAACTGACCAGACCACCATGCGACTGTCGTTAATGCGGCCACCATTTGATAGACCTGTGTACATATGATGGACAAACCAAAGTAATAATTCCTTGGGAAAAATGAACCCAAACAAGCAAAAAATACTGGGATTAATAGCACCTGGTTTATTTGTTGTAGCAATCCGAAGGAAGGTGATTCCCAAAATTGGGACTCGATCCGCACACCCATTGCATGATGGGCAATAAAATGACGGCATGGCAGTGCTGGCAAAGGTTGGCTCACCGAGGCAAAGCGCTCGGTCTAGCTAACGTGACAGAGCTGGTCGGCTAGTGACGTCGAAGTGTCCGGAGTAGGTTGATGAAGAGATGGCGAAGCCCCAGGTCCAGCCGACATGTCGAAGCCTCAATGTCAGCCGATGAGTCGAAGTAGGTCGGCGTGATGGACACCAGCTTGAAGAAGCAATAGTGCGGCCCTGCCGATGCAGGTCATGACGTGGTCGATGCCGGCTTGATGAAGCGACCGTGCGGCGATGCCGATATGCCCGCTCCGTGTAATCCGTGGGGCGGCGATGTTGGTGATGATTTATCCTTCGCGATGCCGGACTCTTGTTCGGCTTGCCGAGATGATGATCCAAAGAAGTTGAGCTCGGCTCAATAGAGTGACGACGTGTCTAGCGCAGGTCGGCAGCCGTGGAGCCATATTGCCGGACTGGTTTGACACCAGCATGATGTTGAAGATCATGTTCAAAAGATCCTAAAGTTAGCGGAATGTGTTCAGAAACAAAACACAATACCCCATACAAAACTTTCATCAAAAGGGATGTCTGAAATCCCGTTCATAAAAAAGATGAACTCGGGTCGGATTCGTTTTCATGCAGAAAACAGATCCGAAAAGTGATGAACTAATCGGAAGGTTCCCGGAGTTTGGACGGTCGGATCGAGCGGAAATTTTGAGAGTTGGTAGATATAGGAATTCCGCAGCCGATCAACGGTTGGATCTTCCAAAGGACGTCCGAGATAGAAGCTGGACACCACGCCCTAAACTCATCTAGATTCCCGTCCAGATTTGACAGGGCTCCGGTATATCGTGGATTGCCAGAGATTCCTCCATCGGAACTCGACGAAATTTTCCAGGGTTGTTGTAGACTCAATTCCGCACAATTCCACCAAAGCAATCGTTAAAAAGACACTTGAGGAGGCGGTGGCGACGGACACAAGTTTGCTGTCCAGAAAAACAACACGGTCGCCCGAGGGCAATGTTGACGTTGAGCCCCCGGGCTCCCTGGATGATTCCTCCATGATCTTGATAGAGATTGGAGTTGATGTTTATAAAGGCCCTCATCCGAACATGACGATCGGAGGTAGGGCGCAGTCCTTGGTCAAACCAAGATGACCAGTCGAGCTGGTGACGAAGATGCTGAAGTCGCAGTTGATCTGCAGGCGAGCCATCAACCTTTTGCCGAACACATGGCGGAACTCTCAATGAAAGTACCAGTGTCGGTGTCAAAACCGGCGGATCTCGGGTAGGGGGTCCCGAACTGTGCGTCTAAGGCGGATGGTAACAGGAGGCAGGGGACACAATGTTTTACCCAGGTTCGGGCCCTCTTGATGGAGGTAAAACCCTACGTCCTGCTTGATTAATACTAGCACAAATGCCCGTGCGTTGCAACGGGAGACATTGTTACCTCCTAATATGTCAGCGGGTTTCTTCGGTTTCATCAATGCAGTTTTCTATCCATCTTTATAATTATTCACCACTTAATTAGCGCATATAGGGTAGCATATTCCTTCATTCCTTTCTTTTGCGGGACTCATTCTCTTCCTCTCGCGTCATCATCCTCATTCCCTACTTATTGATTCACAAGCCGATTTATTCAGGACATATAAATTGATTGATGGTTTTGGTTCTAAGGATGCGAGGTGGCACTATTTATTTAATGATAATAGAAAAAGGCGACTTAGTGAGTTGTATTATTTTCCAGACACAACGCAACATAAGTTATGTAATTGTAATCGATCTAGCCGGAACATATGTTACAAAGAAAACGCTAAGTGTTTTGTGCATTTTTTTTCTAATGTCCAATCAAAAAATAAATTGTGACAGGCCATGGCACAAAGCATGCCCAAAAATACGGCTCGGTAGCCAGCGTTAACACACATAGATGTAGCCGGCCAACGCATGCATGTATGCGGCTCGGTAGACAGCAGCACGTGGAGGCGGCGCCCATGCAACTCGCATGCTCTTGCACTTGCATGCCACCCGTCGCCCTGATGCATACATGAGCCCACTCTTTTTTTCTTATTATTTATTTATTTATTGTTTAGCCGTGATGCATGCACGCTCACCAGCCCGTCTACGCCTCTGTCGCGGGTGTCATCTGGCCCGACGCACCGCTATGTCTCGCTCCATCCAACCTTATCTTCTCGGCCAGCAACAAGAACCGCTCTGTGTCGCTCCACCCAACCTTATCTTCTCGGCCAGCACCGCTCATCCTCGTCTCTCCCCCACTCGTTCTTCTCCATACCACAACGCCCCACTCCCCCCTCCAGCTATGGATGCAGATGGCATCGAGGCCACCACCGGGCCTCCCGACTCCTCTTTCTTCCATGGGCTCAGCTCAGCGCTCGCCCAATCCCTCGCGCACGCCGCGACCCACACCGGCTCCAGCGCCTCTCCTTCTCCTTCTTCATGTCTCCTCCTCACCTTCTTAGCTTTTTCCCTTGTTCATGCAGGGAGCACAAAAGGAGCCTCGCCTGTGGAAGTGGATCCGACCGTCCCCGACCTCGTCTACTCCTCCCATTGCCGGATTTGACGCGCCTCCTGCCGGATCCGTCCGAATCGGACTCGTATACTCCTCCCCGTGGCCGGATTTGACGCGCTGCCGCCGGATCCGCCTCCATCGGACCGAATCTGGCTGCCCTCGACCGTCCCCGGATCCTGTCGAGGGATTTGATGCGCCGCCTCCGGATCTACCTCCACCGGACCGGATCCGTCTGGATTCGACTGCCCTCGACCATCTCCGTTCCCCTTCTGATTATTCTCACCTCTGTTTTATGTAAACTGGATGAAAACGGTTCGATTTAGCCACGTACTGCAGGTTAATTAACAAAAAAGGCAGGGATGTTTTTGTAAAATAAGCGATGGACGACCAGAACCAGTCGCTGCTTTATTATTAGTAGGTAGAGATTGATGATATGGGTAGTACAAGAGTAGATCTACCACGAGATCAGAGAGGCTAAACCCTAGAAGCTAGCCTATGGTATGATTGTTGTTGTATATGATCTATCATTAGCCTGGCCTTGGTTTATATAATGCACCAGAAGCCTAGGATAACAAGAGTCTTAGCCGAATACGCCGGTGGGGAGGAGTCCTTGTCTTGATCGCCAAGTCTTGTGGAATCTTCCTTGTATGCGGCAGTTGTCTGAACTGACCCATGAGTATACGACCATGGGGGTCCTCGGCCCAATCTAACAGATCGAGAGATTACGTGGTGAGTACCCCCTAGTCCAAGACACCGTCACTTGGTTCAGGGGCTACTGAGGGGGTCTCCGGACAGCCGGACTATCTCCATTGGTCGGACTGTTAGACTATGAAGATACAAGATTGAAGACTTCGTCTTGTTTCCGGATGGGACCCTACTTGGCGTGGAAGGTAAGCTAGGCAATACGGATATGTGTATCTCCTCCTTTGTAACCGACCTTGTGTAACCCTAACCTCTCCATGTCTATATAAACCAGAGGGTTTTAATCCGTAGGACACAACAACTACAACATACAATCATACCATAGGCTAGCTTCTAGGGTTTAGCCTCTCCGATCTCGTGGTAGATCTACTGTTATACTACCCATATCATCAATATTAATCAAGCAGGACGTAGGGTTTTACCTCCATCAAGAGGGCCTAAACCTAGATAAAACATTGTGTCCCCTGCCTCCTGTTACCACCCGCCTTAAACACACAGTTCGGGACCCCTACCCGAGATCCGCCGGTTTTGACACCGATAACGGGGAACCTATATTTTTCCTTAAATTGTAGGCACTTTCCAAATCTTAATTCCTATATAATGTAATCTCTCGAGCCCATGCTTGTATCATGTAACCCTTGCACTTGCATCAGCATATTAATGAAAAAGTCTAGTTCTGCCGGTAACTCGTGCATGCGTACGTTCGTGCGGGGGTGAAATGCCCTCTTAGTGTAGATAAATGAGTCTTTCCGGCAAGCCACCTTCCCGGCACCCCTTGTGCCTGTCGGAGAATCACATCTGCCGGGTTACAGACAAAGGGCCCAGCCCCCCATCCACCTCTTTTTGACAAGGGGCACCACGACCATTCTGACCGAAGCAGTGTTCGAGTCGGAAATGGGAGTCCCCGAGTCCTTAAAGACGAGTGGTGAGGTTTTCTAATGCACAAGTCATAGGTTACGAATACGAGTGGGCAAGAGGTAAACTTTATCTGTTTGGTTTGCTAGGGATCTATCGTGGAATTGTCACGGCAGATGTCCTAGTGGAAGGACTTAGTCGTTGGGCCATCGCAACTAGGAAGCTTAAAGGGGTTAATCAGGACAAAGGATACGAGAGGTTTTATACTAGTTCGACCCCTTACGATGAAGGTAAAAGCCTATGCCTAGTTGTGTTGGTATTGCTGGGGTTTCGATTACCAAGAGGCTAGTTCGCCGACTTGGTTATCGATCTCTTGTTTCTTGCCCTAAGCCGCCACTGGGTCATCCCCTTATATACACGGGTTGACGCCTAGTGGCCTACAGAGTCCCGGCCGGCTCATAAATCGTGTCCGGCTCGGTGACTTCTTTTACATGCCTTTCTTTACAAGTCTTTCCATACATACGGCGGTTTACAATATTGGGCCTTAAGCCGCCTCTAGGCTTTTTAGGCCTTCTGTAAGATTTGATAAACTATCGTCTTGAATGTTTACTGGGCTTCCTTTGTAACCCGCCATCGGGGCTGACCCGGCCCCTCCTGGGCGGGTCATAACTGATAGCTATATCCCCAACATTAGGCCCCAGGTTGACTTTGAACTTTGTTCTTTGTCAATCTTCAATACTTAGACAAAATCCATCTTCTTATCCTCGCAGAAGTTTTTGTAACCCGCCATGAAGTCATCTCTTGAAAACACAAAAAACTTTTATGACGTCATCCCTCAACGGATCTTCATCTTTAATGCCTCCCGAGAATCGAGACGTCCGTTTAGTTGGATAATCATTAATAGGGTCTTCCTCGATTTTCGCGCCCGTCTGTTCACCTTTTCCCTTATAAATAGGCACGCCCCGACCTTTTCTCATTCTTCTCTCTTCTTCATCTCCTTCCTCTCGCAACCCTCCTGTCGCTCGAGCTCCACCGCCGCCGCAGCGCTCATCGTCGTCCTCAAGCTCGGCCGCCGCATCACCCTGATTCTATCCAGAGAACGGCGGCGATCCTCCGCAGCAACTCCACACCTGTAAGCTCTCACCCTCTCACCCCCATAGATCTGCATTAGGGTTCAGGAGGTTTCCTTCTTGTGTTTTTCGCTGTTCGTCGTAGATTTGTTGCCACTTCTCTTACCGCACCCTCTTTTGATCTAAAAGTAGTGCAGAACTTAAGCGGTAGCTGTTTCTCATCCATTTTAGATGTTAGTAGATCCCTTTCCTTTGCATAGATATCTTCTTAGAGCTGATGAACACATCTGGGCTATATTTTTAGGTCTAGGAATTTTCTCATTTTGAACAGCCATTTGATCCATAGTAATATCCAGAAGTTAAGAAACCTGTTTGTCTCCATACTTAATCAATTCTGCCGCTGGTATTTCTCAAACGTCTGTAGTCATGGAGGCTTATTGTGCCGGCTTACTTTTACTTATATGACATTAGCCCTTAATTAAGCCGCCATTACTCCCATGTATCATCTTTTACTTCCACCATATTTATTGAATTGAACTGGCATGTCACTTCCTTTTCAGTATGTTTTTGAACATCATGCCGTCCAAGGCGCCGACTGTCTGCAACTGGGTTCCCTCAACTGTAAGTGAGGAATGTTTGAAGGAGTTCTTCTCCATAGGGTTTTTTCCAGGAAAAAATGTCATGTCTTACCGTGCTCCTGACCCGGACGAAGAACGGCCCAATCCAAGAGATGGTGAAGTCATTGTCTTTACTGACCACATGAACCGTGGCTTTTCACCGCCCGGCTCAAAGTTCTTCAGAGATGTCCTCCATTTTTTCAAACTCCATCCTCAAGACCTCGGGCCTAATTCCATATCCAATATCTGCAACTTCCAAGTTCTCTACGAGGTGTACCTTCAAGAAGAACTGACTGTAGAACTCTTTAGAGAGTATTTTTATCTGAACCGTCAAAATGAGTGCACCAATGGCCCTAGCCTGGAACTTGGAGGTATCTCAATTCAGCGTCGACAAGGTACCGTCTTCCCCCTTATAGTCTTGCCAAGTCATCCCAAGGACTGGAATCAGACTTGGTTTTATTGTCAAGATACTTCACCAGCAAATGAGCATCCACTGTTGGGCTATTGCTCAGAGCGTCTTGATTCCAAATATGCACTTCCTGACAAACTCACTGTTGTTGAACGCAAGAAGCTGATACCATCCATCAAAAGGATTAATGCTTTATTGGGGAACGACTTAACCGGAGTTGACTTGCCCCGTTGCTGGGTTGCGTGGCGGGTCATCCCTCTAAGTCATCGATCAAAATTGATGTACGAGTATGGTGGAGGCCCAGATGACTCTCTCGTCACAGCTCCGTTCAATCAACTGAAGAAGATATTGTTTCAATGTCAACCCTTCTGGTGAACGGAAAATATGAAGACTGCACTAAAGTCGGGTTAAACCCCTTTTGCAAGCTTAACCCAGTGCCAGAGGTAAAGAAAACTCCAATCTCTCTCCTTTATATTTTTCCCAGCCGTATTGTTTATTGATACTTGCCTGACCTTTCATCTTGTTTTTACTTGTTTACAGGCCCAATCTGATTTGTGGAAAGTCAAATATGACCACGAAGCTGCCAAGAAAGCGAGAGTCGCCGCCATAAATGCTAAGAAAATGACCCGGGGGTCTAAAAAGAAGAAGAAAAGCACCGCTGAAGACTTGATGAAGCTTACGATACTTCTGAGTCAGAGGTAGCCCTTGACTCCCTTGGCCAACTTTTTAATAATCTTATTAACACTGATCATTATTAGGATGACACCGGGGCCAGTCAGGCCGTGGAAGAAGAGGTAACTATTTCCTCTGACTCAGCCCATTTGCCAAGACAGAAACTTCGAGTCCTAACCCGGAAAGTAAGGTTTTCACACCCTTTGGCTTATCTGGACCCTCACTTTCTTTTGAAAAAGCAGCAACATGAGGGCCGCCGTCAAGCCCAGAACAAAGACGAACCGCCTGTTGTTCTTCAACAAACTCCTCAAAATCGCCGGAATGAGGTCTACTTCTTTTTCTTTGGCTTTCTGTTTAAGGGATCCTTTCCCTTTCATTACTTAACTTTATTTTATATTTTCAGGAGGTGTCTCGCTCTTCTAGCGAATCGTCTCAGACCCAATTTCCGGCCTTCAAGACTGCCCCTGGGTAAGAAAAAAAATCCTCTTTCCTCCGTGTTTTTCAAACTGTATCTTTATACTGACAGTCCTATAATATTTCTCTTAGTGGTCAAGCTAAGTCCAAGAAAGCAAAGGCAACCAAGCCGGTGGAAGACCCGCCAGTCCTTGCACCTGAACCGGCAAGGCCACCTTCTCCTCCATCAATTGAAACTCCAGAAGACCCGCCTGTCAATGCAGAAGAAAATCCTCCTGAGCCGTCGGTTGACGATACCACCGTTAACCCTTCCGCAACTGGACCATCGAGCTCGGCCAACCCGCCATCACCGTCTGCGCAAGACGTTTTGATCACCGCGAGCTGCTTTGTTGAACCGGGGAATCCCACCGTGTTGGCTCATCACACGGCGAAACAAGAGGCGTTGGAGAGACAGAAAGTGCGTTTTGATGTTTCACATTATGACCATCTGAATGCCAACGACATTTTATCCGGTTATCTCAGCCATGTACACTCCAGTCGTGACACAAAGATCGAAATGGTCAAGAAGTTGCAGCTAAAATACGAGGTATGTTCTTTCGGCTTACTTATATTCCGCCAGCCCCCAAGTCTTCAGATTATGAGAGAACCAGAATGATCTGTAGACTTTATGATTTAGGATAAGACTTTTACCTTTTAGATTTTCCTGGAGTTCAATAAAATAGAACAAAGCTTCATCCATAGTCCCCAAGGGCCGGCTCACTTGACCATAATGAGTCGGTACTTTGAATTTTCATAATTATCTTGTACCGTATCCAAAAAACATTTTAATCCGGCTTAACCTTGAGAAACTTGCTGAATAGCATACATTAGCCCCCAAGTGCCAAGTGCTGTTACTTTGTAAAGTACTTGGGACTTAACGTATGTTTTAGAGTCATAAGAAATTGTTTTGGCATACATTAGCCCCCAAGTGTCAAGTGGTTTTGCAATGCAAAGGACTTGAGACTTTGAATCTTGACTTTTGAACCTTAACTGAAATCTTGTTTTTGAACCTTAAATGAAATCTTGACTTTTGAAACTTAACTGAAATCTTGACTCATCTTGGTATGTTTTGCAGAATGCCTTATCTGAACTGAGCTCGCAATTAACTGATGCGAAGACCCGGCTGGCGGATCAGGAGGCAGAGATCAAGTCTGCTGACTCCAAACTGCAAGTAAGTCTCTCTGAGACAGAAAAATTAAAAACCATCTTCACTGCCAAGAAGAAAACCTGGGCTAAAGATAAAACTCTTTTGACACAACGTGCCGAGAACGTTGAAGCCGCCCTTGAAGAGGTTACGACGGAGCTGACCGGTTTAAAGAACCGGGTGTCACAGATGGTGTCCGCCATCTTTGGTAAGCCATCTGTACTGAACTTTTTACCTTCTTTTGACCCGGACTGCAAGCCGCTAGCTGACCCTTCGTGTTCAAAACATATGTAGGCCCTCGAAGCAAGAATCTGAGTCAAGACCACGTGATTAAGCTGAAGGCAGTCTATACTTTAGTAGAGCAGTTGTACATTGGCGCACAACGAGCACTCGCTGCTATCTCGCCTGCCAATCAAGGACCCAACCGGCTCAGTGATGTTTTAAAGAAGCTGTCAATCTTGCCCGCCAGGTTCCAAGAAGTGAAGCGCTCCTGTGCCAGAGCCGGAGCTTTGACGGCCCTGAGCCGCTCCAAGGCTTGGGTGCCAGATCTAAACCCGGCGGACGTAGCCAGAGGGTATCCTACCGTGAAGGAAGACGGATCTCCCTTTGAACAAGATGACTTCATGGCTTCCGTGCGCGGAGTTCGACCTCAGGCGACTATTCTTGGAGATGAAACCAATATTGACAAGTATCACCCGAGTTTTGATGTGGAAAATAAGAAGATGGCAACTCCCTCGTACAAGGTGACAGATTTAATCCCGCCTGTTCGTGAACATACATTTGCTCTGGAAGTTGATCCGGCCGGACTGATTGACGAAGAAGCAGAATTTGTCGGCGTGAACGGTTTTGATTGGTCAAAACCCAGCTTCCAATCAGCAGAGGGTGGTGAACCGGCGAGGGAGGAGTGATAACCATATTCATCGGCTTATAAAAGCCTTGTAATAGATTAGCTGTGAAAACACTGCATGCTTTGCCTATGCCATCGCGCATAAAACACTGTGTGTGATCCTGTGTTTCCTGATGTCAATATATGCATCATATTTATGGTTGTCCCTGCAATACTTCAGCTCTGTTCCTGTAGATACAAGAGAAAAAACTGGCTTGGCGGCTTAGTACCGAACGGGTTAGAACACCCGGCTTATAGCCAATATGTTTACCATAGTAGAAAACAGAAACAGACATAAAAAGAGAACAAAGCTGAAATAACCCTTTGATTAATACAGGAGGCAATTGCTTATAAACAATAGCCATACTTGTACCTTTGATCTCTAGACCACCGATTTAAATAACCCGGGTGATGAAGTTGATAATCCAATCTTTTTGAGAAGTCAATGCTTCTGAATACTTAATGATCATCATACATTGGTGGCTTGTTGTCAAATAGTCCAGCCGGCGAAAAAGACCAGGCTGATTATTTGTGAAATTGAAACAACAAAAAACTAGAAGGCAAATAACAGGTGGTAAATAAAATTAACCTTGTAATTAAAGGTTGCGGATTTCTGATTCGAATACGATCAGTAAACCAGACCAAAGGGGTTAAACTAAGGTTCGAATACGACCATATAGCCCCCAGTGGCTTTGGCGTTGCGCCGATCAAGAGGGTACCGACAGCTATGTTCTCTTTAGTTCGAATACGACCTATGTTTGAACAGGAAGCCCCAAAATGACCTTGAGAGGTTTTTAACGACCCTGATTCGAATACGATCCAAGTCGGACCCAAAAGGGGTTAAGCTATGATTCGGATACGATCAAGAAGCCCCCTAATGATTTTGGCTTTGAGCCGATCAAAAGGGTTACGACAGCTATGTTCTCTTTGGTTCGAATACGACCTACGTTTGAACAGGAAGCCCCAAAGTGACCATGATAGTTGCAGCTAGATTCGAATACGATCATAAGCCGGACCAAAAAGGTTAGAAAATATGACCAGCTCCTTAATAGTCATTTAAAAATAAAAAACAATAAATATGCGTAATCTTTAAAAGAAAAGAGACCGATGGTCCTGCTTTATTACTTATCATAGTATATACAACGTTTAATGTATGTACACGATGAGAGCTGGTGGCTCAGGTGTAGTATGGCCGAAGTTGAGCAATGTTCCATGGCCGGCGGGTCTCCTCTTCTGACTTACGTGAGTCTTTGTGCTCTCGAATGTCAATGACATAATATGACCCGTTGTTTAAGTTCTTGCTGACCAAAAAGGGTCCTTCCCAAGGCGGGGATAACTTGTGTGCATCTGACAGATCTTGGATGAGCTGGAGCACCAGGTCGCCTTCTTGAAAGGTCCTGGACTTAACCCGGCGGCTGTGATAACGGCACATGTCATGTTGATAAATTGCTGATCGAGCCGCTGCTAAGTCTCTTTCCTCATCTAAAAAGTCAAGTGCATCCTGTCTAGCTTGTTCATTATTAGCTTCAACATAAGCCGCCACACGGGGCGAGTCATGACGGATGTCACTAGGCAACACTGCTTCTGCTCCATACACCATGAAGAAAGGTGTGTAACCTGTAGACCTGTTAGGTGTGGTGTTGATACTCCACAGCACCGAGGGTAATTCCTCTACCCAACAACCCGGCCTTCGCTGCAAGGGAACCATAAGCCGGGGCTTGAGACCTTTTAAGATTTCCTGATTTGCTCTCTCTGCTTGACCATTGGATTGAGGATGAGCTACAGAAGAAACATCAAGCCGAATATGCTCACGTTGACAAAACTCCTCCATAGCCCCTTGGGATAGATTGGTGCCATTGTCATTGATAATGCTGTGTGGAAAACCAAAATAGAAGATCACCTTTTTCATGAATTGAACCGCCGTGGCCGCATCACACTTACTCACCGGCTCTGCCTCAACCCACTTTGTGAATTTGTCAACTACCACTAAAAGATGTGTCTTTTTATCCTTAGACCTTTTTAAAGGTCCAACCATGTCAAGCCCCCAGACCGCAAACGGCCAAGTGATCGAAATCATTTGTAGCTCTTGAGCCGGCACATGTGCTCGTCGTGCGAATTTTTGATATCCGTCACATCTACTGACCAGATCCTCTGCATCAGCGTGAGCCGTCAACCAGTAAAAACCATGATGAAAAGCCTTGTCCACCAGAGACTTTGACCCGGCGTGATGGCCACAATCGCCTTCATGGATCTCATGAAGTATTTCTTTGCCTTCTTCAGGGGAAACACACCGCTGAAATGCTCCAGAGACGCTGCAATGGTATAGTTCTCCATCAGAAATCGTCATTGACTTAGACCGCCAGGTTATCTGTCGGGCCAGGGTCTCATCCGCTGGCAGCTCGCCCCGGGTCATATAAGCCAAGAACGGCACTGTCCAATATGGGATGACATGAAGAGCCGCCACCAACTGTGCCTCAGGGTCAGGAACAGCTAGATCTTCTTCTATGGGTAACTTAACAGATGGGTTATGCAAAACATCCAAAAAGGTGTTAGGTGGCACCTGAAGGAAATATGCCCTAGAGGCAATAATAAAGTTATTATTTATTTCCTTATATCATGATAAATGTTTAGTATTCATGCTAGAATTGTATTAACCGGAAACATAATACATGTGTGAATACATAGACAAACAGAGTGTCACTAGTATGCCTCTACTTGACTAGCTCGTTAATCAAAGATGGTTATGTTTCCTAACCATGAACAAAGAGTTGTTATTTGATTAACGAGGTCACATCATTAGTTGAATGATCTGATTGACATGACCCATTCCATTAGCTTAGCACCCGATCGTTTAGTATGTTGCTATTGCTTTCTTCATGACTTATACATGTTCCTATAACTATGAGATTATGCAACTCCCGTTTACCGGAGGAACACTTTGGGTACTACCAAACGTCACAATGTAACTGGGTGATTATAAAGGAGTACTACAGGTGT
This sequence comes from Triticum urartu, assembly GCF_003073215.2. Taxonomy (NCBI): domain Eukaryota; kingdom Viridiplantae; phylum Streptophyta; class Magnoliopsida; order Poales; family Poaceae; genus Triticum; species Triticum urartu. The sequence continues at coordinate 513,223,277 of NC_053027.1, read as the reverse complement.
CTCCAAAGGTACATGTTGGGTTGGCGTATTTCGAGATTAGGTTTTGTCACTCCGATTGTCGGAGAGGTATCTCTGGGCCCTCTCGGTAATACACATCACATAAGCCTTGCAAGCATTGTAACTAAGATGTTAGTTGTGAGATGATGTATTACGGAATGAGTAAAGAGACTTGCCGGTAACGAGATTGAACTAGGTATTGGATACCGACGATCGAATCTCGGGCAAGTAACATACCGATGACAAAGGGAACAACGTATGTTGTTATGCGGTCTGACCGATAAAGATCTTCGTAGAATATGTGGGAGCCAATATGGGCATCCAGCTCCCGCTATTGGTTATTGACCGGAGACGTGTCTCGGTCATGTCTACATTGTTCTCGAACCCGTAGGGTCCGCACGCTTAAGGTTACGATGACAGTTATATTATGAGTTTATGCATTTTGATGTACCGAAGGTTGTTCGGAGTCCCGGATGTGATCATGGACATGACAAAGAGTCTCGAAATGGTCGAGACGTAAAGATTGATATATTGGAAGCCTATGTTTGGATATCGGAAGTGTTCCAGGTGAAATCGGGATTTTACCGGAATCCCCTGGGAGCCATATGGGCCTTAATGGGCTTTAGTGGAAAGGAGAAAGGGGCAGCCCAAGGTGGCTGCGCACCTCCCCCCTCCCCTAGTCCTATTAGGACTAGGAGAAGGTGGCCGGCCCCCCTCTCCCTCTTTCCCCCTCGGGGAATCCTAGTCCAACTAGGATTGGGGGGGGGGAGTCCTACTCCCGGAAGGAGTAGGACTCCTCCTGCGCCCTCCTCCTGGCCGGCGCCCCCCTCCCCCTTGGCTCCTTTATATACTGAGGTAGAGGCACCCCAGAAACACACAAGTTGATCCACGTGATCTATTCCTTAGCTGTGTGCGGTGCCCCCAGCCACCATAGTCCTCGATAATACTGTAGCGGAGTTTAGGCGAAGCCCTGCTGCTGTAGTGCATCAAGATCGTCACCACGCCGTCGTGCTGACGGAACTCTTCCCCGACACTTTGCTGGATCGGAGTCCGGGGATCGTCATCGAGCTGAACGTGTGCTCGAACTCGGAGGTGCCATAGTTTCGGTGCTTGATCGGTTGGATCGTGAAGACGTACGACTACTTCCTCTACGTTGCGTCATCGCTTCCGCAGTCGGTCGCGTGGGTCCATAGACAACACTCTCCCCTCTCGTTGCTATGCATCACATGATCTTGCGTGTGCGTAGGAAATTTTTTGAAATTACTACGAAACCCAAACAGCACTGACTTTCGCTGAGATCCCAACCGGCTTAGAGCATCAGCTGCTTCGTTCTTCCTACGGTCAATGTGCTCACCCTAATAACCTTTAAAATGCCCTCCAACAGCATCAGCTTCATGACGATAAGCCGCCATGAGAGGGTCTTTGGAATCCCACTTGCCTGACACCTGTTGAGCCACTAAATCTGAGTCACCAAGACACCGGACCCAACTCAGGCTCATCTCTTTGGCCACTCGAAGACCATGGAGCAAGGCTTCATATTCCACTGTGTTGTTAGTGCAAGGAAACATCAACCACAACACATAACAAAATTTGTCACCTCGAGGGGAGGTTAAAACAACTCCAGCCCCCGAGCCTTCCAACTGTCTGGACCCATCAAAGTGGATAGTCCAATATGTGTTGTCTGGTTTCTCCTCTGGCATCTGCATCTCTGTCCAGTCATTAATAAAGTCAACCAGCGCCTGAGACCTGATCGCAGTATGTGGCACATACTTCAACCCATGAGATCCAAGTTCAATGGCCCACTTGGCGAGTTGTCCAGTGGCCTCTCTATTTTGGATGATGTCCCCCAAAGGCGCAGAGCTAACCACAGTGATCGGGTGACCCTGAAAGTAACGCTTGAGCTTCCGGCTTGCCATGAACACCCCATACACGAGCTTTTGCCAATGTGGATATCTTTGTTTAGATTTGGTCAGTACCTCACTGACGTAATAAACCGGCCGTTGAACCGGATGTTCCTTGCCAACCTCTTTGCGCTCCACCACAATTGCCACACTAACAGCCCGTGAGTTAGCGGCTACGTATAACAATAACGGCTCTTTCTCAGTTGGAGCAGCAAGAACCGGTGGCTCAGCAAGCTGTTTCTTCATATCCTCAAAAGCAGAGTTCGTAGCATCACTTCAAACAAAATCATCTGTTTTCTTCATCATCTGATACAAAGGCATCGTCTTCTCCCCTAACCGGCTTATGAACCGGCTTAAAGTAGCCACACGACCCGCCAGCTGTTGAACGTCATTGATGCATGTTGGTTTGGCCAGAGATGTGATTTCCTTAATCTTCTCCGGGTTAGCTTCAATCCCTCGGTCGGACACCAAAAAACCCAAGAGCTTGCCGGCTGGGACTCCAAAAACACACTTAGCCAGGTTACGCATCATTTTGTAGACCCAGAGGTTATCGTAGGTCTCTTCTAGATCTGTGACCAAGGTTTCCTCTTTTCTGGAATTTACCACTATATCATCCACATAAGCACGAATATTACACCCAATCTGATTGTGAAGACAATTCTGCACACACCGTTGATAAGTCGCGCGGGCACTCTTTAGCCCAAAAGGCATAGACACAGAGAAGAAAGCTCCAAATGGAGTGATAAAAGCTGTCTTCTCCTGATCTTTGACTGCCATCTTGATCTGATGATAACCTGAATAAGCATCCAAAAAACTCAAACGTGCGCAACTCGACATAGCATCGATGATCTGATCAATGCGGGGGAGAGCAAAAGGGTCAGCCGGACAAGCCTTGTTTAAATCAGTGTAATCCACACACATACGCCAGGTGTCGTTCTTTTTTAGTACAAGCACCGGGTTGGCTAACCACTCTGGTGAAAGACTTCCACAATGAACTCGGCCGCCAAGAGCCGGACCACCTCTTCTCCAATGGCCTTGCGCCTTTCCTCGTTGAATTGTTGGAGAAACTGTCAAACCGGTTTAAACTTTGGGTCAATATTGAGAGTGTGCTCAGTGAGTTCCCTCAGGACACCCGGCATGTCGGAAGGTTTCCATGCAAAGATGTCCCGGTTCTCATGGATGAACTCAATCAGCGTGCTTTCCTATTTCGGATCCAAGTTTGCACTGATGATGAACTGCTTGGATGAGTCGCCAAGCACAAAGTCAACCATCTTGGTGTCATCAGCTGATTTGAACTTCAACACCGGCTCATGCTCCATTGTTGGTTTCTTTAAAGACGTCATGTCTGCCGGGTTAACATGATCCTTATAAAACTTTAACTCCTCGGTTGCACAAGCAGACTCAGCATATGCACCATCGCCTTCTTCACACTCCAGGGCTATTTTCCGGCTTCCATGTACTGTAATGGTGCCCTTATAACCCGGCATCTTGAGCTGCAAATACACATAACACGGCCGAGCCATGAACTTGGCATAAGCCGGCCGTCCAAACAGAGCATGATATGGGCTATTGATCTTAACCACATCAAAGGTTAATTTTTCTGCTCTGGAGTCATACTCATCCCCAAAGGCTACTTCCAGTTCCATCTTACCAACTGGGTATGCCAACTTGCCAGGTACCACACCGTGAAAAACAGTGTTGGATTTCTTAAGACTTTTATCAGTCAACCCCATCTGATGGAACGTCTCATAGTAGAGGATTTTGATGCTGCTGCCTCCATCCATGAGCACCTTAGTGAATTTATATCCACCAACCTGAGGCGCTACTACCAAGGCCAAGTGACCCGGATTATCAACCCGGGGTGGATGATCCTCTCTGCTCCACACAATAGGCTGTCCGGACCACCGTAAGTAACGTGGAATCGCCGGCTCAACGACATTGACGGCCCTCTTGTGAAGCTTCTAGTCCCTCTTACATAAGCTAGTGGTGAACACATGGTATTGCCCACTATTCAACTGTTTTTGGGTTGCTCTGATATCCGGACTGTTGCTGCTGATTACCTTGGCCGGTGTCGGAGTAAATGACCACGGGTAGCCTAGCCGGCTTCCCATGGTACTTCAGAAAAATTATAGGCCGATCAAGCCTCCAAGCGTCCAAGACATGGGGCCGCCTTCCCCCAGCCGGCTACCTCTCAAGCCGGCTGCGCAAAGGCGGCCCAGACCTGAAATCCTTGAGAAACAAGACCACGAGAAGGCCGACTCCCAGGAGCTGGCCCCTCAACAGGCGGCTAAGATCTTGCCCTCAGAGTCTCCACCCACATAACGACGACAAGACGGGGCGTGGCTACAGTAAAGCCTGCCACCCCCGAATCCCGGCGCACGCATGGCCACAGTGCACCGTACGGGGCGGCCATCACCCGTCTGGCGCGACACTGTTGCCGCGATGCTCATGACGTCACCCACGGCGAGCGGTCAGTACGACCCGTGGGTGGTGGGCCCCCTCGGTCAGGGAGATCCCAAAGGTGGCCAGGCTTCCAATAGCCGGCCAGCTCTCTCCCTCCAAGGAGGTGCTTCGTTAAGGAGACAAGAGAAGGTAAGGCTACAGTGATGAGCCGCCTCGCGGCGGCACTGTAGCCATGCTTACCACGACAAAGCCATCGTCACCAGAGGCAAGGCAACAGTAACCAGCCTCCGACAAGACTCCCGAGTGGTGGGGCCAACCTGTCGACAAGAAGGCCAGCAGCCGACAGGGCCTACCAGGCGGCGGGTCCATCGGTCAGAGGAGAGGCCGACCAGCGTAGATGCAGACAGCTGCGGCCCGCGCCCAGTCGGATTACCATTGTACCCCTGGGGGGTAGGCCTATATAAACCCCCTAGGGCACCCATGCAAGGGGGCTCTCTCCTTTCAATAGTTTTAGACACAACAAGGAGAAGAGGAACGGGCTGGCCTTGCCCTCCTTCATCCTTTCACCGAACAGCTCAAGGAGCATTCTGTAGCTACCCATCGAGCTAGTGATCATGCGGAGACCCCGCAGAGCAGCATTAGGGGTGTTATCTCCACAGAGAGCCCTGAAGCTGGGTAAGATTCACCGGCGTGCATGTCTTCGCCTTATCCCGTTTCCAGGCACCGGCGATGTTTTATTGGCTCCCACAATGATAAGCCATCCATTGGCATATGTCGCACCAACCACCCGACATTTGGCGCCCACCGTGGGACCAGGTGCACCATCGTCCGGAGACCTGTTCTGGACGGGAACCCTCTTCCTTCCCAATGTGCGTAGGCAGCCCGGCTTGCCCGATGGCGCTTGCCCCGACGCGCTGCAGGATGTCGCCGACGCCTGCGCAGCAAGCTGCCTCGCCGATCTTCTTGGCGAGGCTCGCATCTCTGACGAGCCCGCATCCGACGCGGGCACAGACTGCCACGAGAGCCACCTCGTCAGCCTCCTCGACCAACTCCACGTCTCCGGCGAGCTTGCCGCGGACTTGGAGTCGGTTGGCTCCACCGACCCAATGCTTGTCGACTCCGACACGGCATCCCTTGACGCTTTCCCCACCAACGTGGTGGTCATCAAAGACCCTCTTCCTCGAGCCAACAGCAGCGGCAGTGCCATCACCGAGGTACTGGTCATCAGCCACGGCGCCCCTCAGCGAAAACGCCCACGACGCTCTGCAGACGGCACTGCACGACTTGTCCGTCCCCGTCCCGGCCGACGCGGATGCCAAAAAATTGGAGGCACGCCGCCTCGCCCTCGTTGCGGAGGGCCAGAAGCTCGCCACCATGAGATGCCTCACCGAGGCTGACCAACGCGAGGTCGACCGTGCCGCCTTCGGCACGCCGCCTCCCGACGGGCCGAGCCGTGTCGGTATCATCAAGAAACATGGCGCGGCTATCACCAACATGCTGGGAGCAGACTGCCCGTCTATGCCACACCTCTCGAGAACCTGTGCGCCGCCCAGGCGGCCGCAGACGAGTTGAATGGGCTGGGGCCTGACGAGCTCCCCTACATGACCAGATGCATCCAGCAACTTATCGACGCGGCCACGGAGCGGCACGAAGCCGGCGTCCGTGCCGAGAGTCCTCCACCGCGCCGAGAGCATGGCAAGACGTCTCGAACACGGACCACGGGCAACTCCCACGCAAGAAAAGAAAAAGAGCCGGCTGCCAGCCGCAGCTGGACTCGAATCTCCATCGAGCATGACGCAGAGGGCCGCCCTCGAGCCGTGGAGTGGCAGGGCAACCCCCCTCCTCCTCCGCCTCATGGGGAAAGATACCCTACCCCGCCGCCTGTCACGCATCTGACTCCCATTGGCCGGCTGGGTCGCCGCGAAGGAGTCGGCGAGAATGATGCCCGCCACCGGATCGACCGCTTTGCGCGATCCCTGGCCTTGGAAGAAGAAGATGATGTCGGCCCGTCTTGCTTCGGCCCCCGCATCCGTGACGAGCCCTTCCCCAAAGGGTTCTCGCTCCCAAGAGACACGCCCAAGTACAACGGCTCCATGAAGTCGGAATATTGGTTGATCAACTACTCCACCGCGGTTAGCATCGCAAACGGCAACAGGCGTGCTGCCGTAAAATATGTGCCCCTCATGCTCCAAGGCATGACGCGCACCTGGCTCAACAGCCTCAAGCCCTACAGTGTCAACAGCTGGCTAGACTTCACTGAAGCCTTCATACGCAACTTCACCAGCACCTACAAGCGGGCTCCCAAGCCCCGACAGCTCTCCTTGTGTGTCCAAGGGCCCAACGAATCGACTCGCGACAACCTCACGCATTGGGCCGAGCTCCGCAATTCCTGCGAGGGAGTGCACGAGGTTCAAGCTATAGAGTACTTCACCACCGGGTGCCGAGAAGGCACCCTCCTCAAGCACCGACTCCTCTGCGACAAGCTGACTACGCTTGACGAGCTGCTGGTCATAGCCGACAAATACGCCACGGCCGATTCCTCAATGAAGACCGAGCTCCGAGTAGACGCCTCTGGGAAGGTGCTCGCTCCAAGTCCCAAGACGCCGGCTAGAGAGTCTGGCCGACGCCCGTACCAAAACGACCACAAGCGCAAGGCTCGCCTGCCACCTTCCACCAGTCGGCAGGTGGCTACAGTCGAAGGCGAATAACTCAAAGGGCGGCCCGCACCCAAGAAGCAGAAGGGCGGCAGGCCGGCTTGGCAGCCGGCTTTCTCCTACGAGCAAGCACTTGATGCCCCCTGCAAGTTTCACAGCGGCGCAAAGCCTTCAAACCACACGACCAGAAAATGCCATTGGCTGACAGGATCTCCAAGGGAGAGGGGATGGCGCCACCTCCGCCTGCTGGTCAGCCGCCTCCGGCTCCTCCGCAGCCAGCCGCTCGACCAGCGGTCGGGGCAGTTCAAGATGAGTACCCCGACGAGCATGCCGCCTATGTCGTCTTTACAAGCCAGCCAGAAGATCGGCGTAGCCGACGCCGACAAAACCAAGAAGTCAACGCAGTCGCCTCCAACAACCCAGAGTTCATGCACTGGTCAGAAAGGCCTATTAGCTGGAGCCGGATAGATCACCCAGAGGTGATGCCGTCTCCCAGCTCTTACGCATTGGTTCTGGATGCCACCCTCGCTACAGAAAGGCGAGCCGCCCGTTTCTCTCGCGTGCTAATAGATGGTGGGAGCAGCATCAATATCCTATACCATGACACCATGTAGAAACTGAGCATCAAGACGAAGCAGCTCATGCCCAGTCGGACTGTGTTCCATGGCATCGTACCCGGCTTTTCCTGCTCCCCAATCGGCAAGATCAAGATAGATGTCCTCTTCGGGAACAAGGATCATTTCTGCCGAGAGGCGGTGTGGTTTGAAGTGGTGGATCTAGAGAGCCCTTACCACGCGTTGCTCGGCCGACCTGCCCTGGCCAAGTTCATGGTTGTACCCCATTATGCCTACCTCAAGGTGAAGATACCAAGTTCCAAGGGCATCATCACCATAGCCGGAGACCACAAGAAATCCTCCGAGTGTGCGGCTGCCAGCAGCCGGCTGGCCGAGTCCCTTGTAATTGCTAAAGAGAAGAAGATACTGGACCGAGTCGTGGCCATGGCCGGCAAGCAGCCGGCCCTGTCCCCCGACCCCAAGGAATGTGGTGCCCAAGGTTCTTTTCATCCGGCCAAAGAAACAAAGAGGGTACCTCTGGACCCAGATCACCTAGAAAGGTTTGCCACCATTGGGGCAAACCTGGACAGCAAATAGGAAGGCGAGCTCGCCGATTTCCTCCATGAGAATCGGGACATTTTCGCATGGTCCCCCAAGGACATGCCGGGTGTGCCAAAGGAATTCGCCGAGCACAAGCTACATGTCCGAGAAGGTGCAAAACCAGTCAAACAGCCTCTCCGCCAACTATCAGGGGAGAAGAGAAGGGTTGTAGGAGAAGAGATAGCCCGGCTTCTGGCAGCCGGCTTCATTATGGAAGTTTTCTTCCCAAAGTGGCTCGCCAACCCGGTCCTCGTGCTGAAGAAAAATAACAAGTGGTGCATGTGTATAGACTACACTAGCCTCAACAAGGCTTGCCCCAAAGATCCCTTCGTCTTGCCAAGGATTGATCAAGTAATAGACTCCACAGCCGGATGCGAGATGTTGAGCTTCTTGGATGCTTACTCAAGCTACCACCAGATAAAGTTGGATCCAGCTGACCGCCTGAAAACCGCCTTCATCACACCATTCGGAGCCTTCTTCTACCTGACTATGACATTCGGCTTGAGAAATGCCAGTGCTACTTTTCAGCGTTGCATGCAAAAATGCCTCCCCAAGCAGCTCGGCAGAAATACCCACGTCTATGTAGACGATATTGTAGTGAGGACGGAGAAGCGCGGCACCTTGCTGGAAGACCTCAGAGAAACATTTGAAAACTTGCGCCGATTCCAAATCAAGCTCAACCCCGAGAAATGCGTGTTCGGAGTACCAGCTGGCTAGCTCCTAGGCTTCCTGGTCTCCGAACGTGGCATCGAGTGCAACCCAATGAAGATCAAGGCCATAGAAAGAATGAAGATTCCCAGCAAGCTACGGGGTGTCCAGAAGTTCACCAGATGCTTGGCTTCCCTGAACCGCTTCATCAGCCGGCTCGGAGAGAAAGCCCTCCCCCTCTACCGACTCATGAAGAAGTCCACTCATTTCGAGTGGAACGACCAGGCCGACCAAGCCTTCCACGAGCTAAAGAAGATGCTGACCACGCCGCCTGTCTTGGCGGCACCGGCTGAAAAGGAGCCCATGCTCCTTTACATTGCCGCTACTAGCTGGGTGGTCAGCACTGTCATCGTAGTCCAGTGCCCAGAAGAAGGCCGGGCTCAGCCGGTTCAGAGGCCGGTGTATTATTTAAGCGAAGTCTTATCCACCTCGAAGTAGAACTACCCACAGTACCAGAAGATGTGCTACAGTGTGTACTTCGCTGCCAAGAAGCTCAAGCCCTATTTTCAAGAGCACCCCATCACAGTCGTGTGTACTGCCCCGCTCGCTGAGATCATAGGAAGCCGGGATGCATCCGGCTGAGTGGCCAAATGGGCCATTGAGCTGGCCCCCTGCGCGATCTTCTACCAGCCCCGCACCGCTGTTAAGTCCCAGGCACTGGCCGACTTCCTCGTCGATTGGGCCGAAACCCAATACCTGCCACCGGCTCCCGACTCCACTCACTGGCGGATGCACTTCGATGGGTCCAAGATGCACACCGGCTTGGGAGCCGGCATCGTCCTCACCTCTCCCAAGGGCGACAAGCTCAAGTATACATTGCAAATTCATTTTGCCGCCTCCAACAATGTGGCCGAGTACGAGGCGCTCATAAACGGGCTTCGGCTAGCCAAAGAGCTCGGCATCCGCCGGATCCTGTGCTATGGCGACTCGGATTTGGTGGTCCAACAGTCATCCAGTGACTGGGACGCCAAAGACGCAAACATGGCGAGCTATCGTTTCCTTGTCCAGCAAATCAGTGGATATTTTGAAGGATGTGAGTTCCGTCATATACCACGTGCCGACAACATGCAAGCAGATGCCCTGGCACGAGTAGGATCCACCCGGCAAGCCATACCAGCCGACGTTTCTCTCCACCGCCTCCTCAAGCCGTCTATCAAGCCGTCTCCAGAATCTGATTCCATCTTCGTGCCGCCTGACCCCAACGCAGTCGGTTTCGACTTGGGAAAGCAAGAAGGTGGCGCGGGGACTCCAACAGGCGGCCAGGGGAATGCCATAGTCGCACCTGGCCCGAGGAATTCGGAACTCGGCCCGGGGGCTACTGCAGTCAGCCCGGGGACTACATCAACACAACAGGCGATGGCCGACTCCAACTCCAACTCTTCACCACCCAGCCCACCCGCCCCTATCACAGTGGCAGTCCTGACAATAGAAGAAGTCACAGCTCCATCATGGGCCCAGCCCATCCTCAACTTCTTAGTAAATAGAGAGCTGCCAACCGACGAGATCTCGGCAAGACAAGTTCAATGCCAAGCCAGAGCCTACACAATCTTCAGCCGAGAGCTTGTTAGGCGCAGCGTCACTGGAGTCTTCCAGCGCTGCGTCGAACCAGAGAAGGGCATAGCAATCCTCAGGGACATCCACCAAGGCGAATGCGGCCACCACGTAGCCTCAAGATCACTCGTGGCCAAAGCTTTTCACCATGGATTTTTCTGGCCGACTGCTTTGGAAGACGCCAAGGAACTAGTCAAACACTGCAAAGGGTGCCAAGTTTTCAGCTCCAAGCAACACCTGCCGGCTTCTGCACTCAAGACCATCCCCCTCACCTGGCCCTTTGCCGTCTGGGGGCTGGACATGGTGGGCCCGTTCAATATGGCACGCGGCGGCATGACACATCTTCTTGTCGCTGTGGACAAATTTACCAAGTGGATTGAGGCAAAGCCGATCAAGAAGCTGAATGGGCCGACTGCCGTGACCTTCGTCGCAGATATTACAACCTGGTATGGCGTACCGCATAGCATCATCACCGACAACGGCACAAATTTTGCAAAGGGAGCACTGGCACGTTTCTGCGCAACACACGGCATCCGGCTGGACCTAGCGTCCGTTGCCCACCCACAGTCAAACGGCCAGGTCGAGCGAGCAAACGGCCTCATCCTCTCCGGCATTAAGCCCTGACTGGTCGTGCCACTGGAGCGTTCGGCCGGCTGTTGGCTCGACGAGCTGTCGGCCGTCCTCTGGAGTTGGCGCACTACCCCAAACAAGTCAACCGGCTTCACCCCTTTCTTCCTTGTATATGGTGCCGAGGCTGTCATCCCAACTGACATCAAGTTCGACTCGCCTCGGGTCACCATGTACATGGAGGCGGAAGCCAAGGAAGCACGAGAAGACGGCGTTGACCTGCTGGAAGAAGGCCGGCCGTTAGCTCTCAGTCGGTCCGCCATCTATCAGCAGGGTCTGCGCCGCTACCACAGCCGGAAGGTCAAGCCAAGATCTTTCCAGGAGGGCGATCTTGTGCTCCGGCTGATCCAGCGAACAGCCGGCCAGCACAAGCTCTCGGCCCCTTGGGAGGGCCCCTTCATTATCAGCAAAGCTTTGGGCAACGACTCCTACTACCTAATCGACGCGCAGAAGCCGAAGGCACGCAAGGGAGATGATTCCGTCAAAGAGTCGGAACGACCGTGGAACGCCAATCTCCTCCGAAGATTTTACAGTTAAAAAGCAGTACGTAGCATGCTACCTTTTGTACTAAGTACGAGACAAGGGGTGCCCCGAGGAGCACTCAGGGACTACCCTCTTTTATCTATGAATGACGAGTATCACGCATACGTTTATGTTACTACACTTGCTTTTTTTCGTCCGGCACCGGGTTCGGCCAGTCGGCCCGGGGACTCGCCGCCTCAAGTTATATCTAAAAGTTCCACCTGCAGTCAGACAAGTAGCATGCCGGCACCCAAGCCCCTCCTTGCCAAAAGTCGCAGCTCGAAGAATCGACTGTCGGACTGGCAAGAGCCAAGGGCAGGAAAGGATGCCCACGCGAAAAACGGCTAAGGACCAACGAACTTATATAACACGAGCCGACCTCCCACCCCGCTAGCCGGCTACCAGAGCAGTCGGCTGGCCGGCTTCCCATTCACCTTGCTGCAATCTGAGAAAGCTCGAGTACTTGCCTTCCCAAAACGACCAACTCCTTCTCCGGCCGCAGACTGCAGAGCAGCCGTCCGGCTGGGAAGGCGGCGGCCAAGGGAAGGAGGCAAAGGAAAAAGCCAAAGGATAAAAAGCAAATATAAACGGAAGACGAACACATGCATAATATTTACACAAAAGACCTTCGAAAGGCCAGCATTCAACATAGTCTGAATACACCCCCAGTGGGTGGAACTGCGCAAATTTAAAGGTTGTTCAAAAGAGTAACAAACAGGAAAGCAAGGACGTCGGATCAAGCCAGGGGAACAACGGGTAGTTGAGCAGGTTGGCGGAGTCAGCGGTGCCGGTTGGAGGAGTGACCGGCTGGCGAGTCTCGGCATCGTTGCCAGAGGCACGATCGGGCTGAGGCGGGCTGGTCGCTTCACCATCCGGCGCAGCGTCTTCATCATCCTCTCCCTCCTCCCCTTCGCCCTCATCACTGGAGGCAATCTCCTCCCCTGAGTCTTCACCTTCGGCCGGGTTCAGCCCGAACCACTCCTCCGGCTGAGTGACGCCAGTGTCATCCACCTCAGGAGCAAAGGCGCTGGTGTCGGTATACTCGGCGATCGCCGAGGCACGCTGGATGATAGCCGGCCGCACCGCCTCCAGCTCCTCGTCAGCCTCCTACCGCCAGGTGCTCAGCTGGTCTAAATTCAGCCCTGGATACTAGGCTCGAACGAACTCCAGTGCCCGCCCTGCGCCAGACCAGGCCACTGATGCCTTCCAAGCCTCGAAGCGGCCAACTACAACCTCCAGCCAGTCGGTAGTGTGACTTGGGGTGCGCGGAATCACCTCGCCAGGCCAGAGGGCGGCCAGCACTTGCGCCCGGCGCGCTGAAGACGACGGAGCATTTGGTGGGCCGGCTGCAGGCGGGCTTGAAGCCCAGAAGCTGCTCCTCAAGTGACCAGTTGGCACCCGGCGCGATCTCGGCCCTCGCCTGCCGTCGTGCGTCGCGGTAGGCCTCGATGGCTTGGGTGGCGGCGGCTGAGTAGCCGGGAAAGTAATCTGCGCAAAGAGGAAGGCAGTGACACAAAGTCAAAAAATGAATCAGATAGCAGGAGGCGGGCAAGGAAGTAAAGAAGAAGATGGCCTACCGTCAATCAAGTCTTCCACTCGGCTATAGCCTTGGCTCAACGCCTGCCTCGTCTCGGCCTAGTTTGCTACCTCGGTCTCGTATTCAGCTTTGAGGGCGGCCTCGCTGTCCTGTGCCGCCTTCAGGGCCGCCTTGTGGCTCTCCTCCTGGTCGGCTAGCCTCTTGGCCAGGCGGTCACGCTCTTGAGCCAGGGCGGCGCACTCGGCCTCCTTGGCGCGAAGGGCGGTCTGGGCTCCGCTCAGCTGGCTCCTCAAGTCAGCATTAGCCCCTGCAGATATGAAGAAAGAAGTTGTCAGGAAAAGATCCGACCCGACTACTCAGCAGTCGGCCCGAATCTCGGGGACTACACTCAGTGGGTGCGCTGACGCGCCCCCACTTAAAAGAAAAACGAAGCACTTACTCCGGCTCTCGGTTAGATCAGTGGCTTTCTGATTCAACTCCTGGGCCTGGGAGTTGAAGGCGGCCGCGTGGAGGTTGTGGTACTCCTGCAGATAAGACAAGGGACGCGAGTAAGAACATGGCAATCAAGCTTTCTAATAAGTTCCAAGCCGCCTGCTCAGCAGCCGACTCGGAACTCGGGGACTACACCCAGTGGGTGCGCTGACGCGCCCCCACGGAAGAAATTAAAAGCAATCGACAAGGACCAGGAGGACTAACCCGAATAACCGACCGCGCCATGATAAACTCCTGGGTGTACTGCTTCAGCGCGGTGGCTTGGGCCTGAGCCGGTTACGAACGTCCTGCGCCGCCACATTCAGCACGGCCGTCCCGCTGCCTGGCGTCCACCCGGACGAGCTGTCGCTGGCCGCTTCTAAGTCCTGGGCCGACGAGCCGGCGTCCACGGTTTTTTGCGCGTCCGGCGCTGCAGACGCCTTCCCCGCGCGCTGGCGAAGCGGTGACGAGATCACAAGATCCCCTCCCACGGTCGGCTCGCCTCCAGCCGGCTGCACAGGCGGCACTTCAGGCCAGCTTCATCGGTCCGCTCCAGTAAGCGGTGATGGCGCCACCTCCCTCTCCATCTCCGGCTGGTCGCGGCCGGCCTCCTCCGGCGGGGGCATAGGGGTGTCTGGAGCCGCGGCGCGGAGGGGAATGACGAGCTGCGGAGGCTGGTTCTGATGGGCCTCCGCCCCCCTCTCCGCATCCGCGGCCTCCGCCTGGGCCTTGGCGGCCGCGGCGGCTCGCACCTCCGCCGACTTCTGCTTCGCCTCTCGAGCCGCCCTCCGCTCCTTCGCCTCTCGCTCCTCCCGCACTTCCTGTGCGTTCCGCTCCGTTGCCTCTAGGAGGTCGGCGCGGGGATCCACCCGGCGGGAGCTTGAAGACCCTCCCACGGCTCCGACCACGGAGGCGGCAGGGGCCCGTTCAAGAGAAAGTGGGGCCCTGATTTTTAAAAGTCGAGAGGGAGGCTTAAGAAAGATATCAACCAAAGAAGAAAAAGAAAGGCGTAAGGGCGATAACACCTACGTTGAAACCGACTGCGGCTGCTTCACCACCTTGCGGAAGCGGGCCGCCTTCGCGGCCGCCTCATCCCGCTTGATCACCGCCGCGGTACTCTTGGGCTTCTTGGGCCAACTGCCGAAGTGGGTCGATGCGGCCCGACGCTTCTGCGCTGCCATGGGGAGCCGGCGCGGCGGATAGGCCCGCATTTTGGTGATCGAGCGCCGGCTGACAGCACGGAACGACTTCGGCCTCAGCATCATCCGGCCAATCCTCGAAGGCGGCCCCGAGACCAGAGCCTCCTGCCTCGCCGCCCTCCCCTGTGACGTCTTCTTCCATGGCGGCCGCCCCCAGATCCGGGTCGTCCACATCGTCCATCGTGCGGTCGGGGAGGAACTGGCGCTCCACCCCCGCAGCCCCGGCTGCCGGCGGAAGCATGGGATTCTGTCAGAAACAAGTCGACTGGTCAGGAGTCGACAATCACGAACCCGACAACATGGGGAGAAGAAAAGAAGAGAAACATACCACCGGCGGAGGATTGGCGCGAGAGTACGGCACCTTGCCGTACTGCCACTCCTCGGTGAGCTTGCAGTTGGAAATGTAGTTCACCATGTAAGACACCTCGGCGTGAGGCATCTCCTTGGTGCTTAGCTGGCATGGGTCGAAGCGGCCGCTCATCTGGCAGACCATATGAGGTCGGCCCTGGAGCGGGAGCACCCGGCGCTCCACGAAGACGGCCACCAAGTCGGCCCCAGTCAGACCCTCCAACTGGATCATCACCCGGAGCCGTGCAACGGAGGCGGCCCCACCCTGAGACAGCGACCTAGCCCAAAAGGACCATGAGGGCTGCCTCCCAGCCGGGGGTCCGGCTACGTAAGCCAGAAGATTGACGAAGTCGCCTTGCGGAGCGATGTTCTTCACGTAGAAGTAGGACTTCTGCCAAAGCTTCACCAACTGGATCAGCGGGATGGGCGGAAACGGGTTGTTGTCGCTCGTCCTCCGCATGGCGATGAAGGCGCCTCATGGGGCGGGCACGCCCGCGACGACAGTACCGAGCTTGCACTGAAAGAATTCTCCACACAGTTCGAGGGTGGGGAGGACACCGAGAAAACCCTCGCACAAAGCAACGAAGGCTGATAGCAGCATCACTGCGTTCGGGGTAAGGTGATGCGGCTGGAGATGATTAAATTCAAGGAACGAGCGGAGGAACCCGCTCGCCGGCAGGCCGAAACCGCGCAGGCAGTGCGAGCGGAAGATCACCCACTCGTCCTCTTCCGACGCCGGCGATATCTCCCTCTCCGGCGCAAGGCGGACCCGCACGAGATCCGCGCCCGGCAGTCGCCGTGTCCGACGGAGGAAGTCAACGTGGTCGTCGTGGACGTTGGAGCCGTCCCAGGAGCTCGACAACGCCATGGGGACGGTGCAGCGATGAGAAAGGTGCGGCGAAAGGAGGGCGCGTGATCCCGCTGCGACGAAGCAACGGCAAACCAAGAAGATTGGCGGGAAGGCCGAGCGGCGGTAGGTAGCTGTCACGGCGGAGAGGAGGAAGAAGAAGGAGGGGGCAGAGCGAAGGACAGCGCGCGAGCGTTTGGCACTCCCCTCCTCTCCCCCTACTTATAGCCTCGTGCGGCGAAGCCGAGGAGGCAGGACGTGGGGGATGTGGGATTAACTGCACCCACTCCCCCATGCCCCGCGATTATTGCGCCATCACAGCGTGAGGAAACTGCCGCTGGGACGCGCGCGGTCCGCCCGGGCCGCAGAAGATCTGCGCATGGGTCGAGGTCCCGTCGCGCGCGTGGGCTGGCAGGCTCCTCCAGTCGAAGGGTGCCATGTGGCGCGCTGGCAACGAACAGTCAGCTCACGGCCGGACTCGCGCGCCGACTGGCACCCGCCTTCGAGCTTCGAGATCTCTAGGAGACGGCGTGCCTAGTCGAAACCGGCTCCTAGTTCCCGGCTCCTCAAGATAGGAAGCTGACTGAGCTCCTCATCTTTTTTCTGCCTCGGAGCCCACCCAGCTTCGGGGACTACTATCGGAGTAAATGACCACGGGTAGCCTAGCCGGCTTCCCCTGGTACTTCAGAAAAATTATAGGCCAATCAAGCCTCCAAGCGTCCAAGACATGGGGCCGCCTTCCCCCAGCCGGCTACCTCTCAAGCCGGCTGCACAAAGGCGGCCTAGCCCTGAAATCCTTGAGAAACAAGACCACGAGAAGGCCGACTCCCAGGAGCCGGCCCCTCAGCAGGCGGCTAAGATCTTGCCCTCAGAGTCTGCACCCACATAACGACGACAAGACGGAGCGTGGCTACAGTAAAGCCTGCCACCCCCGAATCCCGGCGCACGCATGGCCATAGTGCACCGTACGGGGCGGCCATCACCCGTCCGGCGCGGCACTGTTGCTGCGATGCTCATGACGTCACCCACGGCGAGCGGTCAGTACGACCCATGGGTGGCGGGCCCCCTCGGTCCGGGAGATCCCAAAGCGGCCAGGCTTCCAATAGCCGGCCAGCTCTCTCCCTCTAAGGAGGTGCTTCATTAAGGAGACAAGAGAAGGTAAGGCTACAGTGACGAGCCGCCTCGCGGCGGCACTGTAGCCATGCTTACCACGACAAAGCCATCGTCACCAGAGCCAAGGCAACAGTAACCAGCCTCCGACAAGACTCCCGAGTGGTGGGGCCAACCTGTCGACCAGAAGGCCGGCAGCCGGCGGGGCCTACCAGGCGGCGGGCCCATCGGTCGGCGGAGAGGCCGGCCAGCGTAGACGCAGACGGCTGGGGCCCGCGGCCAGCCGGATTACCATTGTACCCCTGGGGGGTAGGCCTATATAAACCCCCTGGGGCACCCATGCAAGGGGCTCTCTCCTTTCAATAGTTTTAGACACAACAAGGAGAAGAGGAACGGGCTGGCCTTGCCCTCCTTCATCCTTTCACCGAACAGCTCAAGGAGCATTCTGTAGCTACCCATCGAGCTAGTGATCATGCGGAGATCCCGCGGAGCAGCATTAGGGGTGTTATCTCCATGGAGAGCCCTGAAGCTGGGTAAGATTCGCCGGCGTGCATGTCTTCGCCTTATCCCGTTTCCAGGCACCGGCGATGTTTTATTAGCTGCCACAATGATAAGCCATCCATTGGCATATGTCGCACCAACCACCCGACAGCCGGGTTGTGGATTATAGCCTCCCTGGTTACCTGGATGGCCCTGACCGTGAAATCCTCCTCCACCTGAACCGGCGCACGGGCCATGGAAACTGCCCCTACCTGAACCGCCACCTGGGCCGTGACCTCCATCAAATGCATTTGAATTTTTAAACGCCTTCATGATTGTACAATCCTTCCACAGGTGGGTGGCTGGCTTCTCCCGGGTGCCGTGTCTTGGACAAGGTTCATTCAATAGTTGCTCAAGGGTGGGACCTGACCCGCCCGACCGAGGGGGTTGCCTGCCCTTGTGCCGTTGATTGTCGCCCTGTGCATTGGTGTTAGCGACAAATTCATCGGCCTTACGTTTATTACCTCCTTGATTTGCCAGGTTATGCTGGTGACCCTTGCTGTTGCCGTTCTTCTTTCCCTTCCCTGTCTTTTCTTCGTCAGACACCGGGTCCTTAGTACTATCAAAATCAGCATACTTGACGAGAGCCGCCATCAACTGGCCCATGTCATTGCAGTCACACTTGAGCCGCCCCAATTTCTGCTTCAGAGGTTCAAAACGGCAGTTTTTTCTCCAACATCAAGACTGCTGAGCTGACATCCATCTTATCAGATGAATGTATTATCTCCTTGACCCGGCGCACCCAATGGGTTGTAGATTCACCTTCCTCTTGTTCACAATTAGTCAGGTCCACAATCGACATGGGTTGCTTACATGTGTCTTTGAAGTTCTGAATGAACCGGGCCTTCAACTCCGCCCATGAGCCGATATAATTGGGCGGCAACCCCTTCAACCAAGTACGAGCTGTTCCATCCAACATCATAGTGAAATACTTGGCCATTGCCGCGTCGCTGACCTCCAACAACTCCATAGCCATCTCATAACTCTCAATCCAAGCCCCAGGCTTCAAGTTGGCCGTGTAATTAGGCACATTACGAGGCCCCTTGAAATCCTTTGGCAAACGCTCATTACGTATGGCCGAAACCAGGCAATGAACACCTTTGGTTCTTGTGGCCACTCCTGCCTCAACCGAGGTTGCTAGATAAGCTGGAAACACTTGATGAGCCGCCTATTCCGCCGCCAGTTGAACCGCTCGCTCCGCTTCTTGTCGGATCCTCTCCTGATCCGCCAAGTTAAGGGCTCCAGCCTGTCCCGGCTCATGCCTCTGCGGCCGGTGGTGACATTGAACATTGCTTGACATGTCAGCTGAATCCATACGCCTATTGTAGCTTGGGCTCCGGCTCGGGCGAGGGGTTGAATGGATCCTGTCTCGACTGTAAGCGTACGCATCTTGCTGCGCCAGAGCTGTTTGAAGCAGTTCTCTCACCCTTCGTGTTTCAATCGCCGTCGGAGAGTCGCCCTCCATCGGGAGAGCCGCCAAATGAGCCGAAGCCGCAATGAGGTTTTCCAAGGGATTGGAGAAGTGACTCGGTGGTGTTGGTACATAATGAGGCGGAGTGGTATGTATGCGAGGTGGTTCCATAGGCACGGCTGAACCGGTGCCCCGGGTGTCGTGATCCGATTTGCCTCTGGCGGGTTACTTGTCCCGGTCCCAGGCATATGAAAAAGGTTCCTAGGATCGAGCGTCAGAGGTAGACGTGACTGAGTTTTCTAATGCCTTCTTCTCATGACCTCGTTTGACGCGTTCAGATCCACCAAGAGCCGGAAAGTCTCTGCTTGAAGCTGTTGAGCACGAACGTCCAAAGCCGCCCGCTCCGCTGCCATCCTGACCTCCTCTGTTGCTAGATTTTCTTTAGCTTGTACCATCTCTTCACGTATGCGTGCCACCTCTGCGTCATGCTGGGATTTATCCGCCGGCTCCACCACGGCAGTCATCAGAGTCGTCAGTTTATGCATGAGATCCATTAGAATCTGAGCCGGGGGGCGCACAGGGTCTCCTGACCCGGCTGCGGCCGACCCGGTAGTTGTTGCTGCTGCTTCCGTGGAGTTCTGGCCGGGCTGTGTTCCTGCCATGAAGACTCCGGCCCAATTCGGTGGCTCAAGGGGGTCTGGAATACTGCTGTCATCGGAACAGCCCCCGAGCATGCCATCCTGCAGCTGATACAAAGAGTCTGTCTCGCTTGTTGATGATGTATCGTCAGAATAGACGACCGTCTCACCGCCATCCACCGATCCTTCACAGTATTCAATGTCGTGGACGCAGCCTACGAAAGCATGCTTCACGACAGATTGAACACGGGTGGTCCTCGCGCGCTGAGCTGTTTCGATGAGGTTGGTGTGGACGTCCGACTCAGGGCCCGACTCGCCGATCCGGCCAATGAAGACATGAATTCCGCCAAAGGGGACCCGATACCCGTACTTGATTGAGCCGGCCTCGGGGCCCCAGCCTTCCTCGTTCATGTAGAGCTTGCCGCGACGACTCTTGGTCATCCGGCCCACAGCGTATCCCTTGAGCCCTTCAAAGTTGCCCTTCAAGAACTCAAATCCACTATGCGCTGGCCCCACGGTGGGCGCCAATGGTCATGGAATTGTCACGGCAGATGTCCTGGTGGAAGGACTTAGTCGTTGGGCCATCGCAACTAGGAAGCTTAAAGGGGTTAATCGGGACAAAGGACATGAGAGGTTTTATACTAGTTCGGCCCCTTACGATGAAGGTAAAAGCCTAAGTCTAGTTGTGTTGGTATTGCTGGTGTTTCGATTACCAAGAGGCTAGTTCGCCGGCTTGGTTATCGATCTCTTATTTCTTGCCCTAAGCCGCCACCAGGTCATCCCCTTATATACACGGGTTGACGCCTGGTGGCCTACAGACTCCCGGCCGGCTCATAAATCATGTCTGGCTCGGTGACTTCTTTTACATCCCTTTCTTTACAAGTCTTTCCGTACATACGGCAGTTTACAATATTGGTCCTTAAGCCGCCTATAGGCTTTTTAGCCCTTCTATAAGATTTGATAAACTATCGTCTTGAATGTTTACTGGGCTTCCTTTGTAACCCGCCATCAGGGCTGACCCGGCCCCTCCTGGGAGGGTCATAACTGATAGCTATATCCCCAACAGGATCGCCGTGCCGGGCGGTCTTCTCAACTTCTTGCCGGAGCCGGGTCCTTGGCGGGATCGCGCATCTTTGCCGTGAATGGAAAGAAGTGAGGACAAAAGCACGGAATCTCGGTGGTTCGCTAACATTTACTGGAATCAAAAAGCAGTACAGTACCCTGGACAAGCATGCATATACATATATACACAAACATGGAAATCAACAGGAAACTATACATACTAAGGGATTCCTCTTCCCTGACTGCGCACAGGGTCTGCGCCTGGCTCCGTACATAGGGTTACATGCTTCAGCGGCAAGGCTAGTACGAAACGGGGGTTGCCGCGGCTCCCGGCAACCGCGCCTTAGGGGTAAAACTTGTGAAGATGTTCGATATTCCAGGAGTTTCTCACCGGAATACCATCTTCGGTCTCCAGGCGGACTGCACCAGGCCTGGTGACTCGTATTACCCGATAAGGGACTTCCTACTTTGGCGTCAACTTGTTTGGATTCTTGGGGGATTGGATCCGCTGAAGAACAAGGTCGCCTTCATCAAGGCTTTGGGCGTGAACCTTGCGGCTATGATAGCGGCGCAAGGCTTGCTGGTAGCGAGCGGCTCGCATAGCACCCGAAAGACGATCTTCCTCAAGGAGCGTCGCATCATCTTGGTGCAACTGCTCTTGCTCAAGCTCATCATAAGCGAGCACTCGAGGTGACCCGTATATGAGTTCAGTGGGGAGAACTGCTTCTGCCCCGTATACCAGGGCAAAGGGTGTCTGGCCAGTGGCTCGATTTGGTGTCGTCCTGATTGACCAAAGAACCGTTGGCAACTCATCAATCCAGCGCCTTCTGCACTTGTGTAGATTGTCAAAAGTCCTGGTCTTGAGGCCCCGCAGCACTTCTGCATTCGCCCTTTCAGCCTGGCCGTTACTTCTGGGATGGGCAACAGAAGCAAAACAGACCTTGCTACCGAGCTCTTGAATGTACTGCATGAAGGTGCGGCTCGTGAACTGCGTGCCATTGTCGGTGATGACTCTGTTTGGCACACCGAAATGGCAGACTAGTCCCTTGAAGAACTTGACGGCTGACTGTGTTGTAACCTTTCTCACTGGCTCCACTTCCAGCCACTTTGTGAACTTGTCGATCACGACATACAAGTATTCAAAGCCCCTAGTAGCATGGGGAAAGGGGCCCAGTATGTCGAGCCCCCAGACCGAAAAAGGCCAGGAAAGAGGGATTGTCTGAAGAGCTTGGGCGGGTTGATGAAGCTTATTTGAATGGAACTGGCACGCTTAACACTTGGTTACTAGTGCAGTTGCATCCTGGAGGGCGGTGGGCCAGAAGAAACCTTGACGGAACGCTTTGCCGGCAAGAGCCCTTGACCCTATGTGGGAGCCACACATACCTCCATGTATCTCTGCCAACAGCCTCAGTCCGTCCTCTCGAGGAATGCACTTCAATTTCACACCGTTCAGTCTTCTCCTATAGAGGACATCATCCACAAACTGATACATGCTGGACCGGCGGGCTACTTTCTCTGCTTCTTCCTGCTCCTCGGGAAGCTCTCCCGTTTGGAGGAAACGGACGGTGGGCTGCGCCCATGCCAGAGCCTGGGGCTCGACGGCAAGGACTAGAGGCTCATCTTCGGCCATACGAGTGGCTGCTTCTATGGTCAGGGTGCGAGGTCCTGCCGAGGGATGCTGCTCTCCGACAAGCTTGGGACTCCCAGCAACATCCTTGCCGGCTGCTCCTGGGAGCTCAGCGGGAAAGTACTTGTCGAGGCCCGCCTTCCTTCGTTTGTTCTGTCCTGCTGATGGTTCAACGGATGGGTGAGTTAGTTAAAGCACAAAGGTACCTGGTTCCACAGGCAACTTGAGGCCAGCACGCTTTAACAGGTCGTCAGCAATGCCGTTCTCTGCTCGAGGAACATGCTCTGCTTGCAATCCGTCAAAGCGCTCTTCCAACTTCCTCACTTCATCCACATAGGCCTCCATCAACGGGCTCTGGTAGTCCTTGTTTACTTTCTTGACGATGAGTTGCGAATCACCTCTGACGATGAGCTTCTGATTCCAAGGTCTGCCACGATCCTGAGACCGGCCAACAACCCCTCATACTCCACCATGTTGTTTGTTGATTTTTCCTGGGGAAACTGCATCTGGATTACGTACTTGAGGCGCTCTCCGGTGGGCGCGATGAGCAATACGCCGGCACCAGCACCCTGGAGTGAGAAAGCTCAATCAAAGTACATAATCCACTCACTGCTTGTATCCTTGCCGAGGAGGGTGGTCTCTTGAATCTCCTCGTCCGGCGTTGCGGTCCATTCTGCTATGAACTCCGCCAGGGCTCGGCTCTTGATTGTTGAAGTACTTTCAAACTTGAGGCCAGAGCTTGACAGCTCCAACACCCACTCCACAATCCTCCCAGTCACATCTGGGTTGTGCAAGATTCGTTGCAATGGGAGGCGCGTGACAACGGTGATCTCATGTGCTTGGAAATAGTGGTGCGGCTTCCTTGAGGCCATGAGGAGGCTGAAAAGTAGCTTCTGCATACCAGAATATCTTGACTAGCCCCTGCAAGAGGGAACGGACAAAATAGACTAGGTGTTGTACCATCTTCTTCTTCTGTCCTACTTTGCTCATCTGCCCAGACTCCGCCTTGCCGGGATCGGGCCTCGTCGGGGGTTCTGTCTTACCAGCGTCGGACCCTACCGGGGATGGCCCCGGTCTGCCACCCGAAGGATCCACTGCTACCACTGCCTCTTCCTCAAGTTCCCTCTGTGCTACCAGCGCAGCACTGACCACTTGTTTCGTTGCTGCCAAGTATAGCAGCAACGGCTCTTGCGTTTTGGGCGCGACTAGTATCGGCGTGGAGGAGAGATACCTCTTCAAATCTTGTAGTGCAGCCTCTGCCTCCGGAGTCCAGTTTACTGGACCCGCCTTTTTCAATTGAAAAAGGGGAGGGCGTGCTCAGCAGATTTGGAGATGAATCTACTCAGGGCGGCAGTGCAGCCAGTGAGCCTACGGATGTCTTTGACCTGCTTCGATGCTTCAATCTGTTAGATCGCCTTGATCTTGTCGGGATTTGCTTCAATTCCATGCTGAGACACAAAGAACCCCAGAAGTTTGCCGGATGGGACACCGAACACGCACTTCTCTGGGTTGAGCCTGAGGTTGATCTTACGTAGATTTGCAAATGTTTCTTCTAGGTCTTGTATGAGTGTGGCCCTGTCCTTGGTTTTGACCACTATATCATCCATATAGGCTTCCATATTGCTATGTAGCTGGGGCTCAAAACCAATTTGGACCGCTCGGGCAAATGTCGAACCGACGCTCTTCAACCCGAAAGGCATCCGTACAAAATAGTATGTACCACATGGTGTGATGAACATGGTCTTCTCTTCGTCTTCCTTCATCATGAAGATCTGGTGGTACCCTGAATAGGCGTCGAGGAATGACAGCAGGTCACACCCAGCAGTGGAGTCTACAATCTGGTCGATGTGTGGCAAGGGGAAAGGATCCTTTGGACAAGCTTTGTTGATATCTGTGTAATAAATACACAACCTCCATTTCCCATTTGCCTTACACACCACCACCGGATTGGCCAACCACGTGGGGTGGAGTACTCCTCTAACTAGGCCTGCTGCCTCCAACTTCCTTATCTCTTCTATGATGAACTCTTGTCGCTCCAAAGCTTGCTTCCTGACCTTTTGCTTGACGGGCCGCGCATGAGGACAAACAGCAAGATGGTGCTCAATCACCTCCCTGGGAACGCCGGGGATGTCGGATGCTTGCCATGCAAACACATAGACATTCGCCCGCAGGAAGGCGACAAGCGCGCTTTCCTATTTGTTGTCGAGGGTGGAGCTTATGGTGAAAGCCCTGCCCATGCCATCCTCCTTGACGGACACCTTCTTGGTTTTTGGTGGTGCAGCCTTGGACTTCTTGCTCTTGCCGGCGGAGCTCTCTGGCACATCCTCAACGGGAGCACAACACTCCAAAGAGGTGCGCTTGCCGGAGTGGGTGCAAGAGTTCTCGCTGGAAGAGGCCTTGCTGGAAGGGGTCTTGCCAGCTTCTTCTTCCCTGGAGCTCCAGCGGCAGGGGCAAGTGTCTTCGCGGCAGTCGCTGCAACTGCCTCTCGGTAAAGTTGATCGGCACAGATGAGCGTGTCTTTCTTGTCAGAGGGGTCAGCGACCCCGACATCTTTAACGTGTTATAGGCGTAGTGGGATGCCGCCATGAACTTGGCCAGCGCTGGGCGACCAGGGATCCCATTGTATGGCAAGGGGATCTCGGCGACATCAAAGATGATCTTCTCTGTCCTATAGTTCAGCTCGCCGCCAAACGTTATGGGCAGCGTGATTTTATCCTTAGGCTGGCTCCTTCTTGGGTTGACCCCTTGAAATGTGCTCGTCTCTTCGAGGTCTCCATCGAGAATCTGCAGCTTCTTGATCATAGCGGGTGAGATCAAGTTCAGACCGACCCCACCGTTAACCAGTATTTTCGTCACCTTGAGGTTGCGTAATGTTGGCGAGACCAACAACGGCAAATACCGGACCGCAGTTGTGCGATTAGGGTGATCCTCGGTCTCAAAAACGATGGGTGTGTGGGACCACTTCAGGGGCTTCTGGGCATCGAACGATGGCTCTGCCGCAGTGACCTCATGCGCCCACTGCTTCAGCTGGCGGTGAGAAGTGTGCAGCGAGGCGCCACCGTCGACGCACATGGCCTCTGTAGCCTTCTGGAACTCGTGCTCGTCGGACTCGTCATCTCGTCGTGATCATCATCCTCCTCTTTCTTGTCGCGGCCCCGCGTGGGCCTCTCTTGTTGGTTATCTTTGCCGCGGCGACCCCTTGGCCACCATGCTTCTTGTCGGATCCCTCAGCACAATCTTGACCTTTCTCCTTGTCTCGCCTTTCGTATGCAGCCTTCTGCTTTTCAACAAGCAGCTCAACTTCTCAGCAGTTCTGGAGGTCATGGCCCTTGGTGTGGTGGATCTTGCAGTACTGCTTGTCGGAGCCTCCTGGCTTGCCGGCAGCCGCCAGGGCCAAGTAGGCGGCGCACCCGGCAATCTCCTTGCCAGGGTCGTCAGCCTTGGCCTTTTTGGCGGCGCCGAGCTCGCCGGATCCCTCAACGGCAAGCACAGTCTTGCCCTTGCGTTTCCTATTGCGACGCTGACCCTTCTTTGTCGGAGCGGCGGTGTCTTCGTGTGTGGAGTCAGTTTCCGCACCGGCGTCCTCGCCAGGGTACTTCCTCCCCTCTTCATCCCGAGCACATCTATTGGCCAGAACATAAAGTTCGGCCACATCCTTGACCTTGTTCATCACCAACTCTTCACGCATCTTGCGGTTGCGCACATTCTGATGGAATACGCTGATAACTGCGGCGGGATGAACATCTGGGATATTGTACTGCACTTGGCTGAACCTCTGTATGTACTTGCGCAGGTTTTCTCCTTCTTTCTTGGGGATGATTTGCAAATCGCTTGCTTGGCCATGAGCTTGGTGGCCTCCAGTCAAGCCGCCAACTAACTCATGACACAAATCCAACCAAGAAGAAATGGAATCTACTGGCAAGTGCATCAACCATGACATGACATTGGGTTTGAGTGCCAACGGGAAGTAATTGGCAAGCACCTCGTTGTGTGGGCTCCAGCAGCTTGCATTGCGATGGTGTAGATGCTGAGGAACTCTGATGGGTGGGTTGTGCCGTTGTAATTCTCGCCAACATCGGGCTTGAACGTGCGGTGGGAGGGCCACTGGAACTGCCGCAACTCTCGGGTAAAGGCTGGACAACCCACCTCGTAAGGCAAGTCGCCTGGGCCCCCCGGCGCTGGGTGGTCCATAGTAGGCCCCGCACACCGATCTGACTGATGGCGCATCTCTCGTCATCATTCGATGGTAGTTCAAGCGTCTTCCTGGGCTCGTTCCCGAAGGACTTGAAGTTGGTCGCGGTGGGTTCGTGGGTCAGAGAACACGGTGGAAACGTTGTCACCGACGTCGGATCGACGGGCCGGTGGCTGTTGTTGCGGTCGCGGCGGGGGAGAGGGCACCATGGTCGCAGCGTCTCTAGCCCTCCCACCGCCAGCGTGCACCGGCTCGTCAGGACGCCGGTGCGAGGGTCCCACTGGGAGTGGCTCGTCTTTGTTGGCGAAGATGACAAGGCTTCGGATGGTGGCTCTCCACTCGACGAGCTTCTCCACAGCGGGGGGAGTCGAGGAGCAGCTGCACGCGCGCCAACGCTTCTGCTGGCGTAGGCGGCGGCGAGATCTGCGTAGACCGTGATGCGCTCCAATTTCTAACCAGGTTAGAAGGGGCTCGGTCACGGTCTTGTGGTCGCGCGCCGCCTTCCCCGGCGTCTGAGCGCGCACGCCGACCTGGTTCGTCCTGCGAGTGGCGCATAGGGCTCTTTCCGCGGCGGTGCCCGGTGGCTCCAGCATCATAGTGTTGCTCATCGCGTGCGGCCTGGGAAGGGCGCAGCACGGGCGCCAGCTGGGGTGCCGTAGAGGCTGTTGCGCCGCCTGTGGGCAGCACGGCTCTGCCCCCAGACCCAGCGGCACGCGGCTCGTCGTCTCGGATTCGGACGACGCCGCTCGCCTAGCTCCGATCGCCAGAATGTCATGGACGCTCGCAGGCCACGTCTTCAGCCCCATCCATGGGTACCTGGCCGTCTGCTCGTGCTGGCGCGGACGGGCCGGCCCCAGATGAACCGACCGATCGTGTGATCCCGTTTTTCTTGGGGGCCATGGTGATGATGAAGTCGGTGTGCTAACCTTCAAACCGGATTTTCACAACTGCGCCCCCTTCCTGGTGCGCCAGAGATTTCGAGGGAAATGACACCTATGGGATCACTGGGGTCCCTTTTTTCTGCGGTTGGCAGGTGCGAGGTTGTGCAAAGAGCGGGTCTAGAAGCGAGCATGAGGATCATTTACCTAGGTTCGGGCCGCAAGGATGCATAATACACTAGTCCTGCTTTTGGTGTATATTTGAGTGTTCTTGAGTTCTTGAACTAGCTATGATGCGTGTGTTGTCCAAAAAGTCTGAATCCCTCTGCAGTATGTCTTGAGCCTCCTTTTATAGTCAAAAGGGGCTGCCACAGTGACACACATGAGGTGGAAAGGTATACAGTAACCGAGTCTATCTTCTGGCACCGTAGGACAAACGCATTTAATGCGCTGCCGAAATGCCCTTCTTGCTTTATCGGGGCCTGGCCTTGACACGCGTCCGAACTGACGAGGTGTGTAGTGCCACGTTGGTTGGCTGCTGAGTTAGTGCGGTGGCTGAATATTCACGAAGATCTACATGCCACCACGTAGGTGCTTGTCGAGTCGGCCTAGAGGCCGCACGTCGCCACGCAGGCGCCTGCCCAGCTGGTGGGCTGGCAGCTGCATGGGAACGGCGATGGAGTCTTGGCATACGTGGGCCTGGTTGCGGCCCCGCGGATGTTTTCGAAAAGAGTCTTGTCGGGGCCCCGACAAGGGTCTTGCCACGGCATCTTGGTCGTCCTCGGCAAGGGTCTTGCCGGGGGTCTCGTGGGTATCCTTGGCAAGGATCTCGCCGAGGATCGTCGTCTTCTGGTCTCCACAAAGATCTGCATGCCACCATGGAGGTGCCTCCCGAGCCTCGGTTCCAAAGTGGTTGATGGTATTGGAACTTTTGGGCTCAAAGGTGGCGGCTCTACTGGTGTTGGGCAAGTTGCCCCGGCAAGGTTTTTGTCGGGGCTGCGGAGGCCGCCTCGGCAAGGGCCTTGCCGGGGGAGTCCACCTTGCCCCTCTGCTCTTCGTATTTCTGGTTTGGAGTTGTTCTTGTTGTCTCATGATGTTGCTTCCTTCCTCTACCCTGCTAGCTGTGGCCGCAGGCGCGGCTCCAACTGCCCATACACAAGTAAAGGGGTACAAAATAGGACCCCTCCTTTTGTGCACCGACATCAAGTGAATCAATAAAACACCCCATTGTCACCACGGGTATCCATGCAAGACATACATCAAGTGTTCTAAAATCCATAAAAGTATTCAATCCGATAATAGTGAAACCTCAAAGGTAAAACTCAATTCATCACAAGAAGATTGAGAGGGAGAAACACCATATGATCCAACTCTAGTAACGAAGCTCGCGGTACAACAAGATCGTGCCAAATCAAGAATGAGAGAGAGAGAGAGATCACGTAGCTACTGGTACATACCCTCAGCCCCGAGGGTGAACTACTCCCTCCTCGTCAAGGAGACCGCCGATATGATGAAGATGGCCTTCGGTGATAGTTTCCCCCTCGGGTGCTGAAACGGGCTCCCGATTCGTTTTTCATGGCTATAGAGGCTTGCAGTGGCAGAACTTCTGATCTAGGGTTCTTTCTGGAGGTTACGGGATATATAGAGCAACTTGTCGTTGGAATCGAGTCACGGGGACACCCGAGGGGCCCACAAGCCCTAGGGGCGCGCCCTGGGGGTGGGCACTCCCCCTGGCTTATGGCCTCCTTGGTCACCTCCTGGCATAGCTCTGGTGCTCCATGGGTCTCTTCTGGTCCATAAATGATCACCGTAAATTTTCAGCCATTCTGAGAACTTTTATTTCTGCACACAAAAACGACACCACGGTAGTTCTGCCGAAAACAGCGTCAGTCTGGGCTAGTTCTAATCAAATCATACCAAAACCATATAAATTTGTTGCAAACATGGCATGAATACTTCATAAATTATAGATATGTTGGAGACATATCAGCATCCCCAAGCTTAATTCCTACTCATCCTGGAGTAGGTAAATGATAAAATAAAGAATTTATGAAGTGTGAATGCTACCTAACATGTTTACCAATGTAATGTTCTTTATTGTGGCATGAATTTTCAGATCCATAAGATTGAAAACGTGTTTACCAATGCAACATGACAATGATGTTATGTGTCATAATAAACGGAACGGTGGAAGTTGCATGGCAATATATCTCGGAATGGCTATGGAAATGACATAATGGGTAGGTATGCTGGCTGTTTTGAGGAAGGGTATATGGTGGGTTTAATGCACCGGTGAAATTTGTGCGGTACTAGAGAGGCTAGCAATGGTGGAAGGGTGAGAGTGCGTATAATCCATGGAATCAACATTAGTCATAAAGAACACACATACTGATGACCCACAAGTATAGGGGATCTATTGTAGTCCTTTCGATAACTAAGACTGTCGAACCCAACAAGGAGCAGAAGGAAATGATAAGCAGTTTTCAGTAAGGTATTCTCTACAAGCACTGAAATTATCGGTAACAGATAGTTTTGTGATAAGGTAATTTGTAACGGGTAACAAGTAATAAAAGTAAATAAGGTGCAGCAAGATGGCCCAATCCTTTTTGTAGCAAAGGACAAGCCTGGACAAACTTTTATATAAAGGAAAGCGCTCCCGAGGACACATGGGAATTATCATCAAGCTAGTTTTCATCACGCTCATATGATTCGCGTTCGGTACTTTGATAATTTGATATGTGGGTGGACCGGTGCTTGGGTACTTCCCTTACTTGGACAAGAATCCCACTTATGATTAACCCCTCTTGCAAGCATTCGCAACTACAAAAGAAGTATTAAGGTAAACCTAACCATAGCATGAAACATATGGATCCAAATCAGCCCCTTGCGAAGCAACGCATAAACTAGGGTTTAAGCTTCTGTCACTCTAGCAACCCATCATCTACTTATTACTTCCCAATGCCTTTCCCTAGGCCCAAATAATGGTGAAGTGTCATGTAGACGACGTTCACATGACGCCACTAGAGGAAAGACAACATACATCTCATCAAAATATCTAACGAATACCAAATTCACATGACTACTAATAGCAAGACTTCTCCCATGTCCTTAGGAACAAACGTAACTACTCACAAAGCATATTCATGTTCATAATCAGAGGGGTATTATATGCATAAAGGATATGAACATATTATCTTCCACCAAGTAAACCAACTAGCATCAACTACAAGGAGTAATCAACACTACTAGCGACCCACAGGTACCAATCTGACGTTTGGGACAAATATTGGATACAAGAGATGAACTAGGGTTTGAGAGGAGATGGTGCTGGTGAAGATGTTGATGGAGATTGACCCCCTCCCGATGATAGGATTGATGGTGATGATTTACCCCTCCCGGAGGGATGTTTCCCCGGCAGAACAGCTTCGCCGGAGCCCTAGATTGATTCTGCCAAGGTTCCGCCTCGTGGCGGCGGTGCTTCGTCCCGAAATCTTGCTTATGATTTTTTCTAGGGCGCAAGACTTCATATAGCCAAAGATGGGCACCGGAGGCCCACCAGCGGGCCCACGAGATAGGGGGTAGGGCGTGCCCCCCACCTTCGTGGATGGTGGGTGGCCCCCTCTGGTGCTTCCTTCGCCCAATTTTTTTATATTCTAAAAATGACTCCCGTGGAGTTTCAGGACTTTTGGAGTTGTGCAGAATAGGTCTCTAATATTTGCTCCTTTTCTAGCCCAGAATTCCAGCTGCAGCATTCTCCCTCTTTATGTAAACCTTGTAAAATAAGAGAGAATAGGCATAAATATTGTGACATAATGTGTAATAACAGCCCATAATGCAATAAATATCGATATAAAAGCATGATGCAAAATTGACGTATCACATACTTGTTGCAAAAAATTATTAGCCATCAAAGCAAAATACTAATACGCATGATCCTAGTGGGATAGATTGGTAGGAAAAGACCATCGCTCGTCCCCGACCGCCACTCATAAGGAGGACAATCAATAAATAAATCATGCTCCAACTTCATCACATAACGGCTCACCATACGTGCATGCTTTGGGAATCACGAACTTTAACACAAGTATTTCAACCAATAAATAATTACACACTAGCAGGACTCTAATATCACCATCTTTATATCTCAAAACAAACGCAAGGAATCAAACTTCTCATATATTCAATGCTCTTCATGAAAGTTTTTATTATATCCCTCTTGAATACCAATCATATTAGGACTAAATTCATAACCCTAGAAAATTTCCATACTATTTATAAGACTCTCAAAATAATATAAGTGAATCACAAAACCTCATGACAAACTACTCCAAAAAAGATATAAGTGAACATCAATGAGTAGTCAAATAATTACATAGCTATGTGAGTGATACGTCTCCAACGTATCTATAAATTTTAATTGTACCATGCTGTTATATTATCAATCTTGGATGTTTTATAGTCATTTTATATAATCTTTTGGTACTAACCAATTGACATAGTGCCAAGTGTCAGTTCCAGTTTTTTCCGTGTTTTTTACATTGTAGAAAATCAATATCAGACGGAGTCCAAATGCCATGAAACTTTACGGAGATTTTTTATGCACCAGAAGGAACAAGTTGGGCCCTGTTTGCACTTGTGGGGAGTCCCGAGGAGGGGACAACCCACCAGGGCGTGCCCTGGTGGGTTGTGCCCACCTCGGGTGCCCCCCAGACCGCCTCTTTGCTCTATAAATACCCAAATATTCCCAAAACCCTAGGGGAGTCGACGAAATATTCATCCAGCCACCGCAGAGTCTAGAACCACCCAATCCAATCTAGACACCATCATGGAGGCATTCATCACTTCCATTGGTGCCTCTCCGATGATGCGTGAGTAGTTCTTTGTAGACCATCGGGTCCGTAGTTAGTAGCTAGATGGCTTCATCTCTCTCTCTCTCTTGATTCTCAATACAATGGTCTCTTGGAGATCCATATGATGTAACTCTTTTGCGGTGTGTTTGTCGGGAACGATGAACGTTGAGTTTATGATCAGATCTATCTTTTTATATCCATGGAAGTATTTGAGTTTATTTGATCTCTTTTATGCATGATTGCTAATAGCCTCGTATTTCTTCTCTGATATTTGGGTTTTGTTTGTCCAACTTGATCTATTTATCTTGCAATGGGAAGAGGTGCCCGGTAGTGGGTTCAACCTTACGGTGCTTAATCCCGGTGACAGAAAGGGAACCGACGCGTATGTATCATTGCTACTAAGGATAAAAAGATGACATCTATATCTATCGCCATAGATAAACGAATATCATCTACATCATGTCATCGTTCTTATTGCATTACTCCGTTTTCCATGAACTTAATACACTAGATGCATGGTGGATAGCGGTCGATGTGTGGAGTAATAGTAGTCGATGCAGGCAGGAGTCGGTCTACTAATCTTGGACGTTATGCCTATGTAATGATCATTGCCTGGATATCGTCATAATTATTTGAGGTTCTATCAATTGCCCAACAGTAAAATTTTCACCCACAGTTTGCTATTTTTCTCGAGAAAAGCCACTAGTGAAATCTACGGCCCCCGGGTCTTCTTTCTCATATATTTGCCCTTGCGATCTACTTTTCTCCTGCTTTTATTTTAAGACTATTAAACGAGAAACCCAAAAATACTTTGCTACATTTTATTTTATTTGCGGTCTATTTATTCAATCTATTACAACTATCTCCCGTCCACGCACCGTTTCTGGCGCCGTTACCAGAAAGGGATTGACAACCCCTTTAACACGTCGGGTTGCGAGGTGTTGTTATTTGTGTGCAGGGGCTGTTTACGTTGTGTTACTTGGTTCTCCTACTGGTTCGATAACCTTGGTTTCATATATGAGGGAAATACCTACCGCCGCTGTGCTGCATCATCCCTTCCTCTTTGGGGAAAAAACTGACGTAGCTTCAAGCGACATCAAAAGGAATTTCTGGTGCCGTTGCCGAGGAGGATCTTCAACATATACTAGGTTCCTAATCACAAGTCTCATCTCCTCGCAATTTACTTTATTTTCCATTTGCCTCTCGTTTTCCTCTCCCCCACTTCACAAAAAATTGCCATTTTATTCGCCTCTCTTTTTCAGTCGTCGTTTTCTTGCCGGATCTGTTTTTGAGTGCAATCTTGTTGTATAGTCATCATGACTCAAGAGAACACCAAGTTATGTGATTTCTCAAATACCAACAACAATGATTTTATCGGCACTCCAATTGCTCCTCCCACCGCTAGTGCGGTGTCTTGTGATACTAATACTACTTTGCTGAATCTTGTTATGAAATACCAACTTTCTAGCACTCCTAATGAGGATGTTGCGTCCCATCTTAATACATTCGTGGAAATATGCGACATGCAAAATAAAAATATGTGGACAATGATGTGGTCAAGATTAAATTATTTCCATTTTCCTTGCGTGATTCTGCAAAAATTTGTTTCTCTTCTTTGCCTCGTAATAGTATCGATTCTTGGAATAAGTGCAAAGATGCTTTTATCACTAAGTATTTTCCTCCTGTGAAAATTATTTCCCTTAGAAACCAGATCATGAATTTCAGGCAACTTGAACATGATCATGTTGCACAATCTTGGGAAAGGATGAAAATGATGCTAAGGAATTGCCCAACTCAAGGGTTAAATCTTTGGATGATCATACAAAAATTTTACGCGGGGTTGAATTTTGTTTCTCGTAATCTTTTAGATTCCGCCGTGGGTGGTACTTTTCTGGAATTTACTTTGGGTGAAGCCACCAAACTTCTTGACAACATCATGGCAAATTATTCGCAATGGCATACCGAAAGGGCTCCTACTAGTAAAAAAGGTCAATTCGGTTGAAGAAATTTCTTCTTTGAGTGAAAAAGTTGATGCTCTTGTGAAATTGGTTGCTAGTAGAAGAGCTCCTATTGATCTTAATGATATGCCTTTGTCTACTTTGACTGAGCAAAATAGTGATGCCATTGATGTGAATTTTATCTCTAGAAATAATTTCGACAACAATGCTTATAGAAGTAATTTTAATCCTAGGACTTCTCCTAGTAATTCCTCTAATAATTACGGTAATTCCTATGGAAATCAATCTTATAATAGTAATAATACGAATACCTCTGATCTTGAGAATAATATTAAAGAATTTATCAACACTCAAAAAGTTTTCCATACTTCCATAGAAGAAAAGTTGAATAAGATTGATAATTTGTCTAGAAGTGTTGATATAATTGCTCATGATGTGGAAAATCTCAAGATGAAAATTTTTGTTCCTAAAGTAGATGAATAAATTAAAGCTCTTTATGTTTCTATGGATGAAAGTAAGAAAAGAACTGCTATGCTTAGAGCTAAAAGAGAATTTTTAGAAAAAGCGTCCTCTAGTGATTTCTTTCGCAAAAGTGATGAAGATCTTAAAATGATTGGTGTTTCTTCTATTGATTCCTTGTTTAGTAAAGTAAATATTGATGAAAAAGGGACTGGACAAGGGTCAACTTTAAGTAGAAGGCGTCCCAATATTTCGGAGGGTGAAAATCTTGTTGAAACAATTGATGAAAGTGGGTTTGAAGAGGTCAAAACTTTAACTAGTGATGTACCCACTCTTTTGGATTACAAAGACTTTAATTATGATAGTTGCTCTTTGGTTGATTGTATTTCTTTGTTGCAATCCATGATAAATTCACCCCATGCTTATGAACAAAGTAAAGATTTTACTAAACATATTATCGATGCCATGATGAAAGCTTTAGAAGAAAAGTTGGAATTAGAAGTTTAAATTCCTAGAAAATTTCATGATGAATGGGAACATATTATCAAAGTCAAGATCAAAAATTATGAGTGTTTTGCTTTGTGTGACTTTGGTGCTAGTGTTTCTACAATTCCGAAATCTTTATGTGATGTGCTTGGTCTTACCGATATTGAATCATGTTCTTTGAATTTATACTTGGCGGATTTTACTATTAAAAAGCCTATGGGAAGAATTAATGATTTTCTTATTCTTGCAAATAGAAATTATGTGCCCATAGATTTTATTGTTCTTGATATTGATTGCAATCTGTCTTGTCCAATTATTCTTGGTAGACCGTTTGTACACACTACTGGTGCCATGATTGATATGAAAGAAGGCAATATTAAGTTCCAATTTCCTGTGAGGAAGGGTATGGAACACTTTCCTAGAACTAGAATTAAGCAACCCTATGAATCAATCATGAGGGTATCCTATGGATCTCGAACCAAAGATGACAAAACTTAGATCCTTGCTTTATGCCTAGCTAAGGGCGTAAAACTATATCACTTGTTGGGAGGCAACCCAATGAATAAATTTTATTTTTGTTTTTTTGCTTCCTGTTCTTGAGTGTTAGCACAATTATTCTACTGTTATGATTGTGTTTTTAATTTTTTTTATTAGTGTTTGTGCCAAGTAAAGCCTTTAGGATCTTCTTGGGCAATAGTTGTTTGATCTTGCTGAAAAACAGAAGCTTTTATGCTCACGAAATTAATTTCCATTTTTTTACCAGAGAGCGATAAAATACCCATTCCACTTGCAGTAGATCAATATACAAATTTCTCAGGTCGTCCTAATTTTTTAGAACTTTTTGGAGTAATAGAAGTATTCGAAATAGTCAGATTGCTACATACTGTTATGTTTTGACAGATTCTGCTTTCTTTGTGTTGTGTGCTTATTTTGATGGCTTTATGGTTTTCTTTGATGAGTTTTTTCCATAGAAAAGTTGGAATACAGTAGATATAATACAAAAACAAAATATGAATTGGT
The DNA here is from genome assembly GCF_003073215.2 of Triticum urartu. Lineage (NCBI taxonomy): Eukaryota > Viridiplantae > Streptophyta > Magnoliopsida > Poales > Poaceae > Triticum > Triticum urartu. The sequence continues at coordinate 513,187,127 of NC_053027.1, read as the reverse complement.
TTCATACAGCACTTATAGTAGTGGTTTATTATTCTTATACTAACGGATCTCGCGAAGGTTTTGTTGAGTTTTGTGTGATTGAAGTTTTCAAGTTTTGGGTTATCTTACGATGGATGAAGGAAGGATGTAAGAGCCTAAGCTTGGGTATGCCCCGGAATCCCAAGCTATTATCCAAGAATGAGAAACCAACTAAGCTTGGGGATGCCCCCGAGTGGCATCCCCGCTTTCTTCCGACAACTATCGGTATTTTACTCGAGATTATTCGTCACATGATATGTGTTTTACTTGGAGCGTCTTGTATGATATGTGTCTTTGCTTGTTTTATTTTGTGTTTTAAGTCATCAATCCTTGCTGGACACACCTAATTTAGAGGGCCGAAATTATGTCATGACATGTTAGAATTGCTCTCTATGCTTCACTTAAATTTTTTATGAGCAATGGACTTGCTCTAGTGCTTCACTTATATCTTTTTGAGCACGGTGTGCTTAGTATTTTTTGAAGAAATGCTCTCTTTCTTCGCTTAGATTTATTTGAGAGTTAGTAAAACTTTGAAGAAATTCTCTCTTGCTTCACTTAAATTATTTTGAGAGAAAGAAATATTATGCTCATGATCTTCACTTATATTTGTTTGAGTTTATGAAAAGCAACACATGAAAATTAGTCCCAAAGTGATAGATATCCAAGAAGGATAATGAAAAAAAATGTCAAGAAGATCATTGGACAAAATAAACTTCATTCTTAGTAATAGTTTTGAGATATGATGATGTGATATGTGAGTCATCTTGATGAGTACTTATGTTTTAGTAAGAATATTGGTGTTAGGGTTTGTGATTCCCTATGCATGCACGAAAGTCAATAATCAAGCAATGAAATTATATCCTACTTGTGGTGCATTATTCGGTGTTATTTATGCTTAATGCTTGCTTATTCATTTCTTAGTTGGTCGCTTCTCAATCTTTGGCTAGCCTTCATTTTGCACTAAGTATAATCACTACTTGTGCATCCAAAATCCTTTAAACCAGTTTTGCCACATGAGTCCACTATATCTACCTATATGTGGTATTCTTTTGCCATTCTAAGCAAATTTGCATGTGCCATCTCTAATTTTCAAAATAAACTTCTATTTTGTGTGTTTGTTTCGCTCGCGGAGCGGTGAGGGGTGGCTAATTTTTTCCATGCTAGATGTGTTATTCTCAAGATGAGTGTTTATTCACTTGTCATTGCACGAGAGTAAGGCAAATGTATTAGGGATGCCCAGTCCCGAAATGCAAAAACAAATGAATTTACTTTATGTTGTCAAATAATAAATTCCTTGGAAAGTGTTGGTATGGAGGGCACCGGTGGATACGGTTAGCCATGGAAAGTGAAAGTTATGGTGGAAAAAGGCATAAACTTTATTTTCTGTTTGGGAACCGCCTATGATATATCTATACATGAAAAGTATTGGGAACTCTAAGTCATTTTCATTGGTGGGATGGATACACCTCCAAAAATGTTTTTATCTCAAATTTTTTGCTTTGTGCTCTGGCACCTTTACAAATCCCTACTTCCCTCTGCGAAGGGCCTTCCTTTTACTTTATGCAATTTTTATTTTGAGTCTCCATCTTCTCTTACAGAAGCACCAACTAGGAGGCAATATGATCATGCTTAAGTATTGGGTGTAGTTAATATTTGAGTGTGTTTCATGAATGGATCAATGTTTGAGCATGATGGGCTAGGGATAGCTTATTTTAGCATTGATATTTTGAAAGACATGGTTGCTTGCTGATATGCTTGAGTATCTAAACTATTATGTCAAAACTAGACTATTGCTTTGAATCACATAAAAGTGCAAATGTCCATGCTATAAAGAAAACAATATGATATGACATGTTAAACAGCACTCCACATCAAAAAAATTGTTTTATCACTTACCTACTCGAGGACGAGTAGGAGTTAAGCTTGGGGATGCTGATACTTCTCCAACGTATCTATAATTTTTGATTGTTCCATGCTGTTATATTATCAATCTTGGATGTTTTATAATCATTTTATAGTAATTTTATATCTTTTTTGGTACTAACCTATTGACATAGTGTTAAGTGCCAGTTCCTGTTTTTTCCGTGTTTTTACATCGCAGAAAATCAATATCAGACGGAGTCCAAATGCCATGAAACTTTACGGAGATTTTTTTATGGACTAGAAGGAACAAGTTGGGCCCTGGCTGCACCTGGGGGGAGTCCCGAGGAGGGGACAACCCACCAGGGTGCGCCAGGAGGCCCAGGCGCGCCCTGGTGGGTTGTGCCCACCTCGGGTGCCCCCCGGACCGCCTCTTTGCTCTATAAATACCCAAATATTCCCAAAACCCTAGGGGAGTCGACGAAATATTCATCCAGCCGCCGTAGATTCTAGACCCACTAGATCCAATCTAGACACCATCATGAAGGGGTTCATCACTTCCATTGGTGCCTCTCCGATGATGCGTGAGTAGTTCTTTGTAGACCTTCGGGTCCATAGTTAGTAGCTAGATGGCTTCATCTCTCTCTCTCTCTCTCTTGATTCTCAATACAATGGTCTCTTGGAGATCCATATGATGTAACTCTTTTGTGGTGTGTTTGTAGGGATCGATGAACTTTGAGTTTATGATCAGATCTATCTTTTTATATCCATGAAAGTATTTGAGTTTCTTTGATCTCTTTTATGCATGACTGCTTATAGCCTCGTATTTCTTCTCTGATATTTGGGTTTTGTTTGGCCAACTTGATCTATTTATCTTGCAATGGGAAGAGGTGCCCGGTAGTGGGTTCGATCTTACGATGCTTGATCCCAGTGACAGAAAGGGAACAGACACATATGTATGGTTGCTACTAAGGATAAAAAGATGGGATCTATATCTATCGCCATAGATAAACGAGGGTTGTTCGCTATAGATAAGCAGACGATTGGTACTATGAGTTTATGTTATTTGATGTATCGAAGGTTGTTCGGAGTCCCGGATGTGATCACGGACATGACAAGGAGTCTCGAAATGGTCGAGACATAAATATTGATATATTGGATGACTATATTCGAACACCGAAATGGTTCCGAGGTGTATCGGGTATTTATTGGAGTGCCGGAAGGCTTATCGGAACCACTAAGGAAGTTATGGGCCTTATTGGGCCTTAAGGGAGAGAGAGGGAGTAGGCAAGGGCTAGCTGCGCCTCCCCCCATGGGCCTAGTCCGAATTGGACTAGGGGAGGGGCGGCCCCCCTCCTTCCTTCTCCTTCCCCTCTCCTTCCTTCTTCTCCTAGTAGGACTAGGAAAGGGGGGGGGTCCAACTCCTACTAGGAGTAGGATTGCCCCCCTTGGACGTGCCCTATAGGGCCGGCCGGCCTCCCCCTTGCTCCTTTATATATGGGGGCAGGGGGCACCCTAGAACACACAAGTTGATTTCTTAGCCATGTGCGGTGCCCCCCTCCACAGATTTCCACCTTGGTCATATTGTCGTAGTGCTTAGGTGAAGCCCTGCATCGGTAACTTCATCGTCACCGTCAACACGCCGTTGTGCTGACGAAACTCTTCCTTGGCCTCAGCTGGATCTAGAGTTCGAGGGACATCACCGAGCTGAACGTGTGCAGATCGCGGAGGTGCCGTGCGTTCAGTACTTGATCGGTTGGATTGCGAAGACGTTCGACTAGATCAACCGTGTTACTTAACGCTTCCGCTTTCGATCTACGAGGGTATGTGGACACACTCTCCTCTCTCGTAGCTATGCATCTCCTAGATAGATCTTGCGTGATCGTAGGAATTTTTTGAAATACTGCGTTCCCCAACAGTGGCATCCGAGCCAGGTCTATGCGTAGATGTTATATGCACGAGTAGAACACAAAGGAGTTGTGGGTGTGGGTATATACATATTGCTTGCCGTCACTAGTTTGTTTCTTGATTTGGTGGTATTGTTGGACGAAGCGGCCCGGAACGACATTACATGACCGCGTTCATGAGACTGGTTCTACCGACGTGCTTTGCACACAGGTGGCTGGCGGGTGTCAGTTTCTCCAACTTTAGTTGAATCAGATTCAATGAACAAGGTTCTTTCTGAAGATCAAAAAGAAATCACTATACTGCATTGTGGTTTTTGATGCGTAGGTAAGAACGGTTCTTGCTAAGCCTGTAGCAGCCACATAAAACTTGCAACAACAAAGTAGAGGACGTCTAACTTGTTTTTGCAGGGCATGTTGTGATGTGATATGGTCAATACGTGATTATATGAATTATTGTATGAGATGATCATGTTTTGTAACATAGTTACCGGCAACTGGCAGGAGCCATATGGTTGTCGCTTTATTGTATGAAATGCAATCGCCATGTAATTGCTTTACTTTATCACTAAGCGGTAGCGATAGTCGTAGAAGCAATAGTTGGCGAGATGACAACGATGCCACGATGGAGATCAAGGTTTCAAGCCGGTGATGATGGTGATCATGATAGTGCTTTGGAGACGGAGATCAAAGGCACAAGATGATGATGGCCATATCATATCACTTATATTGATTGGATGTGATGTTTATCCTTTATGCATCTTATTTTGCTTAGTACGGTCGTAGCATTATAAGATGATCTCACACTAAATTTCAAGGTATAAGTGTTCTCCCTGAGAATGCACCGTTGCTATAGTTCGTCATGCCAAGACACCACGTGATGATCAGGTGTGATAAGCTCTACGTTCACATACAACAGGTGCAAGCTAGTTTTGCACAAGCAAAATACTCAGGTTAAACTTGACGAGCCTAGCATATGCCAGATATGGCCTTGGAACACCGAGACCAAAAGGTCGTGCGTGAATAATATAGTAGATATGATCAACATAGTGATGTTCGCCATTCAAAACTACTCCATCTCACGTGATGATCGGATATGGTTTAGTTGATATGGATCACGTGATCACTTAGATGATTAGAGGGATGTCTATATAAGTGGGAGTTCTTAAGTAATATGATTAATTGAACTTTAATTTATCATGAACTTAGTACCTGATAGTATTTTGCATGTCTATGTTGTTGTAGATAAATGGCCCGTGTTGTTGTTCCGTTGAATTTTAATGCGTTCCTAGAGAAAGCTAAGTTGAAAGATGATGGTAGCAACTACACGGACTGGGTCCGTAACTTGAGGATTATCCTCATTGCTACATAGAAGAATTACGTCCTGGAAACACCTCTAGGTGCTAGGCCTGCTGCAGATGCTACTGATGACGTTAAGAACGTCTGGTAGAGCAAGGCTGATGACTACTTGATAGTTCAGTGTGCCATGCTTTATGGCTTAGAACCGGGACTTCAACGACGTTTTGAACGTCATGGAGCATATGAGATGTTCCAGGAGTTGAAGTTAATATTTCAAGCAAATGCCCGGATTGAGAGATATGAAGTCTCCAATAAGTTCTATAGCTGCAAGATGGAGGAGAATAGTTCTGTCAGTGAACATATACTCAGAATGTCTGGGTACCACAATCATTTGACTCAGCTGGGAGTTAATCTTCCGGTTGACAGTGTCATTGACAGAGTTATTCAATCACCGCCACCAGGCTACAAAAGCTTCGAGATGAACTATAATATGCAAGGGATGGATAAGACAATTCCCTAGCTCTTCGCGATGCTAAAAGCTGCAGAGGTAGAAATCAAGAAGGAGCATCAAGTGTTGATGGTCAATAAGACCACCAGTTTCATGAAGAAGGGCAAAGGGGAGAAGGGGAACTTCAAGATGAATGGCAAGCAAGATGCTGCTCAAGTGAAGAAGCCCAAGTCTAGACCTCAGCCTGAGACTGAGTGCTTCTACTTCAAAGGGACTGGTCACTGGAAGCGGAACTGCCCCAACTATTTGGCGGATAAGAAGGATGGCAAAGTGAACGGTATATTTGATATACACGTTATTGATGTGTACCTTAGTAATGCTCGCAGTAGCGCCTGGGTATTTGATATTGGTTCTGTTGCTAATATTTGCAGCTCGAAACAGGGGCTACGGATTAAGTGAAGATTGGCTAAGGACAAGGTGACGATGCGCGTGGGAAATGGTTCCAAAGTCGATGTGATCGCCGTCGGCACGCTACCTCTACATCGACCTTCGGGATTATTTTTAGACCTAGATAATTGTTATTTGGTGCCAACATTAAGCATGAACATTATATCTGGATCTTGTTTGATGCGAGACGGTTATTCATTTAAATCAGAGAATAATGGTTGTTCTATTTATATGAGTAATATCTTTTATGGTCATGCACCCTTGATGAGTGGTCTATTTTTACTAAATCTTGATAGTAGTGATACACATATTCATAGTATTAAAGCCAAAAGATATAAGTTTAATAATGATAGTGCAACTTATTTGTGGCACTACCATTTAGGTCATATTGGTGTAAAGTGCATGAAGAAACTCCATGCTGATGGACTTTTGGAATCACTTGATGCTTGCGAACCATGCCTCATGGGCAAGATGACTAAAACTCTATTCTCCGGAACAATGGAACGAGCAACAGACTTATTGGAAATAATACGTACTGATGTATGCAGTCCGATGAGTGTTGATGCTCGTGGCGGGTATCGTTATTTTCTGACCTTCGTAGATGATTTGAGCAAATATGGGTATGTCTACTTGATGAAACATAAGTCTCAAACATTTGAAAAGTTCAAACAATTTCAGAGTGAAGTGGAAAATCATCGTAACAAGAAAATTAAGTTTCTACGATCTGATTATGGAGGTGAATATTTGAGTTATGAGTTTGGTCTTCATTTGAAACAATGCGGAATAGTTTCGCAATTCATGCCACCAGGAACACCACAACATAATGGTGTGTCCGAACATCGTAACCACACTTTATTAGATATGGTGCGATCTATGATGTCTCTTACTAATTTACCGCTATTCTTTTGGGGTTATGCTTTAGAGACGGCTTCATTCACGTTAAATAGGGCACCATCGAAATCCGTTGAGACTACACCATATGAACTATGGTTTGGCAAGAAACCCAAGTTGTCGTTTCTTAAAGTTTGGGGCTGCGATGCTTATGTGAAAAAGCTTCAACCTGATAAGCTCGAACCCAAATCGGAGAAATGTGTCCTCATAGGTCAATTAGTGAGGAAGCTGATGATGATGATGATCATGAAACTTCCGATCAAGTTACTACCGAACCTTGTAGGTAAAAAAGAATAAGATCCGCACCAGAGTGGTACGGTCATCCTGTTCTGGAAGTCATGTTACTTGACCATGACGAACCTACGAACTATGAGGAAGTGATGATGATCCCAGATTCCGCAAAATGGCTTGAGGCCATGAAATTTTAGATGGGATCCATGTATGAGAACAAAGTGTGGACTTTGGTTGACTTGCTCGATGATCGGCAAGCCATAGAGAATAAATGGATCTTCAAGAAGAAGACTGACGCTGACGGTAATGTTACTGTCTATAAAGCTCGACTTGTTGCGAAAGGTTTTCGACAAGTTCAAGGAGTTGACTACGATGAGACCTTCTCACCCGTAGTGATGCTTAAGTCCGTCCGAATCATGTTAGCAATTGCCGCATTTTATGATTATGAAATTTGGCAAATGGATGTCAAAACTGCATTCCTTAATGGATATCTTAAAGAAGAGTTGTATATGATGCAACCAGAAGGTTTTGTCGATCTAAAAGGTGCTAACAAAGTGTGTAAGCTCTAGCGATCCATTTATGGACTGGTGCAAGCATCTCGGAGTTGGAATATACACTTTGATAGTGTGATCAAAGCATATGGTTTTATACAGACTTTTGGATAAGCCTGTATTTACAAGAAAGTGAGTGGGAGCTCTGTAGCATTTCTGATATTATATGTGGATCATGAGTGAGTAGTTCTTTGTAGACCTTTGGGTCCGTAGTTAGTATCTAGATGGCTTCATCTCTCTCTCTCTCTCTCTCTCTCTTGATTCTCAATACAATAGTCTCTTGGAGATCCATATGATGTAACTCTTTTGCGGTGTGTTTGTTGGGATCGATGAACTTTGAGTTTATGATCAGATCTATCTTTTTATATCCATGAAAATATTTGAGTTTCTTTAATCTCTTTATGCATGATTGCTTATAGCCTCATATTTCTTCTCCGATATTTGGGTTTTGTTTGGCCAACTTGATCTATTTATCTTGCAATGGAAAGATTTGCCCGGAGTGGGCTCGATCTTACGATGCTTGATCCCAGTGACAGAAAGGGAACCGACACGTATGTATCATTCCTACTAAAGATAAAAGGATGGGATCTATATCTACCACCATAGATAAACGGATCTCGTCTACATCATGTCATCGTTCTTATTGCATTACTCCGTTTTTACATGAACTTAATACACTAGATGCATGCTGGATAGCGGTTGATGTGTGGAGTAATAGTAGTAGATGCAGGCAGGAGTCGGTCTACAAATCTTGGACGCGATTCCTATGTAATGATCATTGCCTGGATATTGTCATAATTATTTGAGGTTCTATCAATTGCCCAACAGTAATTTGTTCACCCATCGTTTGCTATTTTTCTCGAGAGAAGCCAGTAGTGAAACCTACGGTCCCCGGGTCTTATTTCTCATATATTTGCATTTGCGATCTATTTTTCTATTGCTTTTATTTTCAAATCTATTAAACCAAAAACCCAAAAATACTTTGCTGCACTTTATTTTATTTTTGATCTATTTATTCAATCTATTACAACTATCACCCGTCCATGCACCATTTCTGGCGCCGTTACCCGAAAGGGATTGATAACCCCTTTAACACATCGGCTTGCGATGTGTTGTTATTTGTGTGCAAGGGGTGTTTACATTGTGTTGCTTGGTTCTCCTACTAGTTCGATAATCAAAGGGAAATACCTACCGCCGTTGTGCTGCATCATCCCTTCCTCTTTGGGGAAAACCGACGTAGCTTCAAGCGACATCAGTGAGGACTCTCTCTCTTCTAAAATTTTGGATCTTAATATTTGATTCAAACAGCAAGCAAAATAAAATAAAATGACATTCCAAGTATAGCACATATCATGTGAAGAAGCAAAAACTTAGGCTCAACCAAAATTGATCAATCATTGTTGAAGGAGAAAGGTGGGATGCCGACCGGGGCATCCCCAAACTTAGATGCCTGAGACTTCTTGAAATATTAACTAGGGATGCCTCGGGCATCCCCAAGCTTGAACTCTTGTGTCTCCTTAATTCCTCTCATATCACAGTTTCCCTACTTCTTAAAAACTTCATCCACACAAAACTCAACAAGAACGTGTGAGGTAAGTTAGTATAAATCAATGCAAAACCTTAACACTCTCTACTATAGCAAATGACAAAAATTATTATTTAACATTGAATACTGAATGCCTCTGCATATTTAATACTCCTATCCTCAAATAGAATCATTAAACAAGCAAACATATGCAAACAATTTAAACATAACAACAATCTATCTAAACAGAACAGTCTGTAAAGAATGCAAGAAGATTCATTTCTCTAACTCCAAAAATTCTAAACAATTACCACACTGTAGAAAATTTGTTGTAACTAATTGTGTAAAATATTAAGATTTTATCACGTTCTGACTTTCCAGAAGAAATCAGACAATGATAGAAAACTTTCTATTTTCAAACAGCAACATATAGACTTGTAAAATCAGCATGTTAAAGGCTATACTTGACCTTTTTATTGAACTAAATGATGGAAAACATTATTATAAATAACGTCAAGCAAATAAAACAAATAAAACGATGCTCCAAGCAAAACTCATATCATGTGTGTCGGTGTACAAAAGTTGGGGCACCTTCTGTACCCCTTTACTTGTGCACGAGCAGTCGTACCCACACCTATGGCCGGGCTCGGCGGGGCAGAGGAAGCGAAGACACAAGGCTGCCGAGGCAGCACCCAAGCCAGAAGCATAAAGATCAAAGGGACAAGATGGGCTTCCCCCGGCAAGAGCCTTGCCGGGGCGGCCTACGTGGCCCTGGCAAGAGCCTTGCTGAGGCAACTTGCCCAACACCAGCAAGACCTCCACCCTTGAGCCTGAGAGTTATGACACCATCGACAAACGTCGTGACCGAAGCTTGGGAGCGCCTGCATGGTGGCATGCGGATCTTGGTGAAAACCAAAGGCCTGTAAGCCTAGATGAGTACCGGAAGATGAAGACCCCCGGCAAGATCTTGCCGGGGACGACCGAAGACCCCCGGCAAGACCCTTGCCAGGGACGCTCGCAACCCCCCCCCCCGGCAAGATCCTTGCCGCGGACGCCCACGAGATCCTGGCAAGGGCCTTGCCGGGGGCGTCTACGGAGCCAAGCCAGGCCTGCACTTACCAAAGCTTCGCTGCCCCGCGCCCATTTCGACGTGGCAACCAGCCTACCAACTAGGCACACACTTGAGTGGCAGCATGCAGCTTCTAGGCCAACCAGCCGAGCACCTGCATGGTGGCATGCAGATCTTCGTGAAGACCCTGCCACTGCACCAGCTCAACAGCCAGCCAGCCAGCGTGGCGCTGCATGCCTCGTCACCTTGGACGCGCGTCGAAGCAAGGCGAGGCGGCGATGGACGGGACAAGCTCCTTTACCGTCCCCGATAAAGCAAGAGGACACATAGGCGGCGCATTAAATGTGTTTGTCCTGGGATGTCAGGAGATAAACTTGTACATTGCACATACTTTCCACCTCCTATGTGCCACTGTGGCAACCCCTTTGACATATAAAAGGAGGCCCGAGGCGTACTGAGGAAGGATGCAGACTTTTTGGACTGGGCATGCACCGCAGCTAGTTCAAGAACTGAAGAACACTAAATACACCCAAAGCATGACTAGGGTTTTATGCATCGCTTGTGGCCCGAACCTAGGTAAAAATCCCACCGAGTTGATCTTCTAGACCCGCTCTTTGCGCAGCCCCACGCCCCGCAACCATAGAAGGGATTCCGTCGAGGGATCCCATAGGTCTAGTTCCAGAACCCTGACATCTTTGGCGCGCCAGGTAGGGGGCGCTGAGGCTATGAAAATCTGGTTTTGAAGCCAACTAATCAACTCCTCCATCGCGATGGCTCGAGAGAAGAAGGCGACATCGATCAGCTACATTATGGTGCCATAAGCTGGGCGAGGCGGTGCTGTCCGCAGCCGCAATAACCTTCCGCGTGGCAACGGAAAAGCTAAGTCACGCAAAAATTTGAGCAATTTTCCTTTTTTATAGGGTTATCTTCCTCGAAAGATCTTGCTCCTTGTATGGAAATATTGCACGCAAAGGAACCCTTCCGCTATTGGCAATGCCCCTATTCTGTTTCGAGTCCGCTAAACAGATCAAACGGCTGCGCCGAGAACGGAAAGGTGATTTTCCCGGTAGCAAGCACCCCCGGCAGGCTGCTAAGGATCCGTTCCTCAAAGCGTCAGCAAACCTGTCCAATTAGGCGTAGGGTGTGTACATACAAGGAAAGATTGAACAGGAAGATAGCATGCTTCATTTCAAAGTACTACAGAGTTATATTACATCAGTAATTGCCGCTGTTCTAACTTAAGATAAATTGTCTTGGGCATGAACTCGCGGCGGCAAAGAAAAACGAGGTGGCTAGTCCCGACGCCGGCCCTCCACCCTCTTGACTTCGTCGATGCAGCTGATGATGGGCTTGATGCGCTCTTCGAGCGCCACGAGGTCCGTGACCTTCGGCAAGCTCTCAAGCGCGTCGGTGAAGTCAACGTTAGGGTTCCAGAACGCCACCTTGGTGAGCACATTGGTCAGGGCACCCGCAAAGCCTCTGGGACTCATTGGCCAGATAGGTCGCTCTATTGGAGCGGAGCTATTATAGAGCATCGAGGACGCCCTCGAAGAACAAGGTCAGCCTCGCGTTGGGGCTCATGTTTGGCTCCTGGGAGTACCTGACATCCGGCATGCCCATGATGGCTAGCTGGATGATACATCTTCAACGTATCTATAATTTCTGATTGTTCCATGCTATTATATTATTTGTTTTGGATGTTTAATGGGCTTTAATATGCACTTTTATATTATTTTTGGGACTAACCTATTAACCGGAGGCCCAGTGCCAATTTTTATTTTTTTGCCTATTTCATTGTTTTGCAGAAAAGGAATATCAAACGGAATCCAAACGTAATGAAACCTCCGCGGGGATCTTTCTTGGAACGAACGCAATCCAGAAGACTTGGAGTGGAAGTCAGAGACGCAAGGACGCGGCCACGAGGCAGGAGGGCGTGCCCCCACCCTCATGGGCCCCTCATAGCTCCACCGACGTACTTCTTTCGCCTATATATACTCTTATACCCTAAAACATCCACGGGAGCCAAGAAACCACTTTTCCACCGCCGCAACCTTCTGTACCCATGAGATCCCATCTGGGGACCTTTTCCGGCAATCTGCCGGAGGGGGGTTCGATCGGAGGGCTTCTACATCAACACCATAGCCTCTTCGATGATGTGTGAGTAGTTTACCACAGACCTTCAGGTCCATAGTTATTAGCTAGATGGCTTCTTCTCTCTCTTTGGTTCTCAATACAAAGTTCTCCTTGATGTTCTTGGAGATCTATTCGATGTAATACTTTTCGCGGTGTGTTTGTCGAGATCCGATGAATTGTGGATTTATGATCAAGTTTATCTATGAACAATATTTGGTTCTTCTCTGAATTCTTATATGCATGATTTGATATCTTTGCAAGTCTCTTTGAATTATTGGTTTAGTTTGGCCTACTAGATTGATCTTTCTTGCAATGGGAGAAGTGCTTAGCTTGGGTTCAATCTTGCGGTGTCCTTTCCCAGTCACAGTAGGGGCAGCAAGGCATGTATTGTATTGTTGCCATCGAGGATAAAAAGATGGGGTTTATATCATATTGCTTGAGTTTATCCCTCTACATCATGTCATCTTGCCTAAAGCATTACTCTGTTCTTATGAACTTAATACTCTAGATGCATGATGGATAGTGGTCGATGTGTGGAGTAATAGTAGTAGATGCAGAATCGTTTCGGTCTACTTAACACAGACGTGATGCCTATATTTCATAATCATGGCCTAGATATTCTCATAACTATGCACTCTTCTATCAATTGCTTGGCAGTAATTTGTTCACCCACCATAATACTTGCTATCATGAGAGAAGCCACTAGTGAAACCTATGGCCCTCGGGTCTCTTCCTTATTATATTGCATCTCTTTTTATTATCGCATCTCGTTTACTATTTTGCAATCTATACAACAAAAATACCAAAAATATTTATCTTATTATCTTTATCAGATCTCACTTTCGTAAGTGACTGTGAAGGGATTGACAACCCCTTGATCGCGTTGGTTGCGAGGTTCTTGATTGTTTGTGCAGGTACTAGGTGACTTGTGTGTTATCTCCTACTGGATTGATACCTTGGTTCTCAAAAACCGAGGGAAATACTTACGCTACTTTGCTGCATCACCCTTTCCTCTTCAAGGGAAAACCAATGCATGCTCAAGAGGTAGCACTGCGCAGTGAGCCTCTTGGCAACGTCGGCGAGACGGCTGATCCAGAGATTTATGCTGCCCACATATTCCTTGCGGGCGGCGGCGGCATCGCTCCGCAGCTCCTTCTCGGTCTCCGAGGCCTTGTTCAGGGTCTCCTCCCAGGCCATGACCTCTGAAAGCTTCCCCTCCAAAGTGCCTAGTTGCAGCTTCAGATCGTTAATGGAGCTGTTGGCCTCGGAGAGCAGCTTGATCTAGTCGGAGACGGTGACCTGCGAATCCGCCAGAGAGTGGTTGGCTGCATCCTTCTCCTCCGTCTGCCCTGAGACCTTCTTCTTCAGCTCCAGCTTCTCCACCTTGCCGGCATGGTCGAGTGCCTCCTTGTGCCCCAGCTCCAGCTCCTGGGTCCGCTATGTGATGATCTTCTCGATATCCTCGTCCTTGCCACGGAGTGTGGCGGCAAGCACCTGCTCGCGGCCAACGAGGTCTTCCTCCTGGGTGTTTAGCAGAGCTTGCTGCTGCACCCGGGCGGCTTCGTCCTTGGTGGCCTATTCCTTCGCCGCCTCCTGGGCCTTCTCGACCTCGGCCTGCTTCAGGATGAGCTCTCGCTTGCGCTCATCCAGCTCACCGTGGACAGCCCTCAGCTCTTCCCCGGCCTCGCCAAACTAGACTTGCGTCTGAGCGACACGCTTCTCAAAATCTACCTCCGCCTTGTCCACCGCCACCATCCTGGATTTCACCTTGTCTTGGCGGGCACGGTGGAGTGCATGGAGCTTCTGGAAGTTGGCGCTCATGGCTCTGAGAAGTTCCTCCTCTTCGGAATCACCGCCACCGGCACTCGGTTCGCCGACAACCTAGAGCCCGGAGATGGCGAGCGCCTCATCATCAAACACCTCCCCTTCCGCCGGCACCCTGGTGCTCGCCGTCCCTGAGAGACGGATGAACAATTCATCACCCACCTTCAAGTATTTGCCCGAGGCGGGGGCTGCAGGGGAGGAAGGTTGGTCATCGGACATCCCCTCCCCGGCAGGCTCCTTGGCAGCCTCCTCGGCAGTGGCCTTGCCGGCCTCCCCGGCAGGCTCCTTCACAGCCTCTTTGGCGGCACCCTTGCCAGCCTCCATGGCAGGCCCCTTGCCGACCTCCTCGGCAGCAGACTTGGTGGCTTTGTTAGTCGCGATCTTGGTGGCCTCGGCTTCGGCGTCCTTGGCGACCCCCTCGATGACGGTGTCGATATCCTCCTGGTCCATCGAGGGATGGTCTAGAAACCAGAAGGGAGGGTGAAACAGGGCCAAAATCAAAGTTCAGAACAAAGAACAGAAAAAACAGAGACGGGAGGTGGGCCACTTACCCGTGCCAAGCTGAGAAGAGGTGGCTCCCTCCCCGCCAACGTTCGTGGTTGGGACGGAGCCGCCAGCATCCAAGCTTGCCTCCTCCTCCTCCTACATGCGCGTGGGCTCGGCGGAAGGTGCCCTTGCTGGGGAGGCCCCTCAGGGTGGCGTGGTTTATGGAGGCGGCGTGTCGGGGGTGGTCGTCAGTGGCTCCTCCTGTTGCCGCTCTCCTCCTGCAAACCCGGCAAGGTCAGTACCAAGGATTCACGCCCCAACGCCCATCGATGAGTGAGTAATGAACTCATGCTGGGGGGCTGAAGCGGGGGCTGCATCAAGGGATGTTGTCCGGCCTGATCACCACCAGCTCCGACGTGCGTGGAGTGCCCGCCGGGGGCTTGTCGCCCATCGAAGCCCTGGCCCTCTCCGTCGCCCTCTAGGCCAGCATCTCTGTGTCTCTATAAAGATAAGATCAAGTCAGGAAAGATGGCGCAGGCTGAGGGTCAGAAATGACGAAGCGCGAGATGCTTACTGATACGTCTCCAAAGTATCTATAATTTTTGATTGTTCCATGCTATTATATTATCTGTTTTGGATGTTTATGGGCTTTATTATGCACTTTTATATTACTTTTTGGGACTAACCTATTAACCCAGAGCCCAGTGCAAGTTTCTGTTTTTTCCTTGTTTTTAAGTATTGTAGAAAAGGAAAATCAAACGGAGTCCAATTGACCTGAAACTTCATGGAACTTATTTTTGGACCAGAAGAAGCCCACGGAGTATCGGAGATAGACCAGAAGAGTCCCGGTCTACCCACGAGGGTGGGCGGCATGCCCGCCCCCCCTAAGCGCGCCCCCTGCCTCGTGGACAGCCTGGAGATCCACCAACATACTTCTTCCTCCTATATATACCCATATAACATAGAAACTTCGAAGAGCACAATTGATCGGGAGTTCCGCCGCCAGAAGCCTCCGTAGCCACCGAAAACCAATCTTGACCCGTTCCGGCACCCTGCCGGAGGGGGGATCCCTCTCCGGTGGCCATCTTCATCATCCCGGTGCTCTCCATGACGAGGAGGGAGTAGTTCTCCCTCGAGCCTGAGGGTATGTACCAGTAGCTATGTGTTTGATCTCTCTCTCTCTTGTGTTCTTAAGGTGGTACGATCTTGATGTATCGTGAGCTTTGCTATTATAGTTGGATGTTATGATGTTTCTCCCCCTCTACTCTCCTATGATGAATTGAGTTTTCCCTTTGAAGTTGTCTTATCGGATTGAGTCTTTAAGGATTTGAGAACACTTGATGTACGTCTTGCACGTGCTTATCTATGGTGACAATGGGATATCATGTGATCCACTTGATGTATGTTTTGGTGATCAACTTGCGAGTTCCATGACCTCGTGAACTTATGCATAGGGGTTGGCACATGTTTTCGTCTTGACTCTCCGGTAGAAACTTTGGGGCACTCTTTGAAGTTCTTTGTGTTGGTTGAATAGATGAATCTGAGATTGTGTGATCCATATCGTATAATCATACCCACAGATACTTGAGGTGACATTGGAGTATCTAGGTGACATTAGGGTTTTGGTTGATTTGTATCTTAAGGTGTTATTCTAGTATGAACTCTATGATAGATTGAACGAAAAGAATAGCTTCATGTTATTTTACTATGGACTCTTGAAGAGATCGATCAGAAAGGATAACTTTGAGGTGGTTTTGTACCCTACAATAATCTCTTCGTTTGTTCTCCGCTATTAGTGACTTTGGAGTGACTCTTTCTTGCATGTTGAGGAATACTTATATGATCCAATTATGTTATTATTGTTGAGGGAACTTGCACTAGTGAAAGTATGAACCCTATGATAGATCGAACGGAAAGAATAGCTAGGTGACATTAGGGTTTTGGTTGATTTGTATCTTAAGGGGTTATTCTAGTACGAACTCTATGATAGATCAAACGGAAAGAATAGCTTCATGTTATTTTACTACGGACTCTTGAGTAGTTTGTCATTTGCTCTAGTGCTTCACTTATATCCTTTTAGAGCACGGTGGTGGTTTTATTTTATAGAAATAATTGATCTCTCATGCTTCACTTATATTATTTTGAGAGCCCTTTAGAACATCATGGTAATTTGCTTTTGATATAATAAAAAACTTTCATATAAGTGCACTGAATACTATGAGAAGTTTGATACTTGATAATTGTTTTGAGATATGGAGATGGTGATATTAGAGTCATGCTAATTGAGTAGTTGTGAATTTGAGAAATACTTGTCTTAAAGTTTGTGATTCCCATAGCATGCATGTATGGTTAACCATTATGTGACGAAGTCGGAGCATGATTTATGTATTGATTGTCTTCCTTATGAGTGGCGGTCGGGTACGAGCGATGGTCTTTTCCTGCCAATCTATCCCCCTAGGAGCATGCGTGTACTACTTTGTTTCGATAACTAATAAATTTTTGCAATAAGTATGTGAGTTCTTTATGATTAATGTTGAGTCCATGGATTATACGCACTCTCACTGTTCCACCATTGCTAGCCTCTCTAGTATCGCGCAACTTTCGCCGGTACCATAAACCCACCATATACCTTCCTCAAAACAGCCACCATACCTACCTATTATGGCATTTCCATAGCCATTCCGAGATATATTGCCATGCAACTTTCCACCGTTTGGTTTATTATGACACGCTTCATCATTGTCATATTGCTTGCATGATCATGTAGTTGACATCGTATTTGTGGCAAAGCCACCGTTCATAATTCTTCATACATGTCACTCATGAGTCATTGCACATCCCGATACACCGCCGGAGGCATTCATATAGAGTCATATTTTGTTCTAAGTATCAAGTTGTAATTCTTGAGTTTTAAGTAAAAATAAGTGTGATGATCATCATTATTAGAGCATTGTCCCGATGAGGAAAGGATGATGGAGACTATGATTCCCCCACAAGTCGGGATGAGACTCCAGACGAAAAAAGAAGAAGACAAAGGCCATAAAAAAGAAGGCCCAAAAAATGAGAGAAAAAGAGAGAAGGGGCAATGCTACTATCCTTTTACCACACTGGTGCTTCAAAGTAGCACCATGATCTTCATGATAGAGAGTCTCCTATGTTGTCACTTTCATATACTAGTGGGAATATTTCATTATAGAACTTGGCTTGTATATTCCAATGATGGGCTTCCTCAAAATTCCATAGATCTTCATGAGCAAGCAAGTTGGATGCACACCCACTTAGTTTCTTTTGTTGAGCTCTCATACACTTATAGCTCTAGTGCATCTGTTGCATGGCAATCCCTACTCACTCACATTGATATCTATTGATGGGCATCTCCATAGCCCATTGATACGCCTAGTTGATGTGAGAGTATCTTCTCCTTTTTTTGTCTTCTCCACAACCACCATTCTATTCCACCTATAGTGCTATGTCCATGGCTCACGCTCATGTATTGCATGAAAATTGAAAAAGTTTGAGAACATCAAAAGTATGAAACAATTGCTTGGCTTGTCATCGGGGTTGAGCATAATTTAAATACTTTGTGTGGTGAAGATGGAGCATAGCCAGACTATATGATTTTGTAGGGATAGCTTGCTTTGGCCATGTTATTTTGAGGAGACATGATTGCTTTACTAGTATGCTTGAAGTATTATTATTCTTATGTCAATAGTAAAATTTTGTCTTGAATCTTATGGATCTGAATATTCTTGCCACAAGAAAGAGAATTACTTAGAGAAATATGTTAGGTAGCATTCCACATCAAAAATTCTGTTTTTATCATTTACCTACTCGAGGACGAGCAGGAATTGAGCTTGGGGATGCTGATACGTCTCCAACGTATCTATAATTTTTGATTGTTCCATGCTATTATATTATCTGTTTTGGATGTTTACGGGCTTTATTATGAACTTTTATATTATTATTTGGGACTAACCTATTAACCCAGAGCCCAGTGCCTGTTTCTGTTTTTTTCCTTGTTTTTAAGTATTGCAGAAAAGGAAAATCAAACGGAGTCCAATTGACCTGAAACTTCACGGAACTTATTTTTGCACCAGAAGAAGCCCACAGAGTATCGGAGATGGACCAGAAGAGTCCCGGGCTGCCCACAAGGGTGGGGGGCGTGCCCCCCTGGGCGCGCCCCCTGCCTCGTGGACAACCCGGAGATCCACCGATGTACTTCTTCCTTCTATATATACCCATATAACCTTAAAACTTCGAATAGCACAATAGATCGGGAGTTCCGCCACCAAAAGCCTCCGTAGCCACCGAAAACCAATCTAGACCCGTTCCGGCACCCTACCGGAGGGGGAATCCCTCTCCGGTGGCCATCTTCATCATCCTGGTGCTCTCCATGACGAGGAGGACTATGTGTTTGATCACTCTCTCATGTTCTTGAGGTGGTGTGATCTTGATGTATCACGAGCTTTCCTATTATAGTTGAATGTTATGATGTTTCTCCCCCTCTACTCTCTTGTGATGAATTGAGTTTTCCCTTTGAAGTTGTCTTATCGGATTGAGTCTTTAAGGATTTGAGAACAATTGATGTATGTATTGCACGTGCTTATCTGTGGTGACAATGGGATATCATGTGATCCACTTGATGTATGTTTTGGTGATCAACTTGCGAGTTTCGTGACCTCGTGAACTTATGCATAGGGGTTGGCACACGTTTTCGTCTTGACTCCCAGTAGAAACTTTGGGGCACTCTTTGAAGTTCTTTGTGTTGGTTGAATAGATGAATCTGGGATTGTGTGATCCATATCGTATAATCATACCGACGGATACTTGAGGTGACATTGGAGTATCTAGGTGACATTAGGGTTTTGGTTGATTTGTATCTTAAGGTGTTATTCTAGTACGAACTCTATGTTAGATTGAACGGAAAGAATAGCTTCATGTTATTTTACTACGGACTCTCGAATAGATCGATCAGAAAGAATACCTTTGAGGTGGTTTCTACCCTACAATACTCTCTTCGTTTGTTCTCCGCTATTAGTGACATTGGAGTGACTCTTTGTTGCATGTTGAGGGATAGTTATATGATCCTATTATGTTATTATTGTTGAGGGAACTTGCACTAATGAAAGTATGAACCCTAGGCCTTGTTTCAACACATCGCAATACCGTTTGTGCTCACTTTTATCATTAGTTACCTTGCTGTTTTTATATTTTCAAATTACAAAAACCTATATCTACCATCCATATTGCACTTGTATCACCATCTCTTCGCTGAACTAGTGCACCTATACAATTTACCATTGTATTGGGTGTGTTGGGGACACAAGAGACTATTTGTTATTTGGTTGCAGGGTTGCTTGAGAGAGACCATCTTCATCCTACGCCTCCCACGTATTGATAAACCTTAGGTCATCCACTTGAGGGAAATTTGTTGCTGTCCTACAAACCTCTGCACTTGGAGGCCCAACAACGTCTACAAGAAGAAGGTTGTGTAGTAGACATCACTTACTCGTCCTCCTCTGCTTGCCTCCTCTTCCTCTTCTGGTTGAAGGACCCAAGGTCGAAGTCGGCCTCCGAGGCGGCGTCCGCGGGGGGGGGGGGGAGGCGAAGTCGTCCTGCGCCGCTTGGATGAGGAAGAAGTGGCAGCCGCAGCCTTCTTCACTGCCGCATCCCTCGTCTCGCGCGCGGGCTGCGCCTGGGCCATTTGCCGCTGCATGGTCCTGCCGGGCCGAACCGGCTCGCCGGAGCTAGGCCGCCGCAGGACGTGTTTTTTCTCTGGGCCGGGGGGTCCTCTGATGTCTACTACACAACCTTCTTCTTATAGACGTTGTTGGGCCTCCAAGTGCAGAGGTTTGTAGGACAGTAGCAAATTTCCCTCAAGTGGATGACCTAAGATTTATCAATCCATGGGAGGCGTAGGATGAAGATGGTCTCTCTCAAGCAACCCAGCAACCAAATAACAAAGAGTCTCTTGTGTCCCCAACACACCCAATACAATGGTAAATTGTATAGGTGCACTAGTTCGGCGAAGAGATATTGATACAAGTGCAATATGGATAGTAGATAATGGTTTTTGTAATCTGAAAATATAAAAACAGCAAGGTAACTAATGATAAAAGTGAGCGATAACGGTATTGCAATGCGTTGAAACAAGGCCTAGGGTTCATACTTTCACTAGTGCAAGTTCCCTCAACAATAATAACATAATTGGATCATATAACTATTCCTCAACATGCAAGAAAGAGTCACTCCAAAGTCACTAATAGCGGAGAACAAACGAAGAGATTATTGTAGGGTACAAAACCACCTCAAAGTTATCCTTTCTGATCGATCTATTCAAGAGTCCATAGTAAAATAACATGAAGCTATTCTTTCCGTTGAATCTATCATAGAGTTCGTACTAGAATAACACCTTAAGATACAAATCAACCAAAACCCTAATGTCACCTAGATACTCCAATGTCACCTCAAGTATCCGTGGGTATGATTATACGATATGGATCACACAATCTCAGATTCATCTATTCAACCAACACAAAGAACTTCAAAGAGTGCCCCAAAGTTTCTACCGGAGAGTCAAGACGAAAACGTGTGCCAACCCCTATGCATAAGCTCACGTGGTCACGGAACCCGCAAGTTGATCACCAAAACATACATCAAGTGGATCACATGATATCCCATTGTCACCACAGATAAGCGCGTGCAAGACATACATCAAGTGTTCTCAAATCCTTAAAGACTCAATCCAATAAGACAACTTCAAAGGGAAAACTCAATTTATCACAAGAGAGTAGAGGGGGAGAAACATCATAACATCCAACTATAATAGCAAAGCTCGTGATACATCAAGATCGTATCACCTCAAGAACACGAGAGAGAGAGAGATCAAACACATAGCTACTGGTACATACCCTCAGACCCGAGGGAGAACTACTCCCTCCTCGTCATGGAGAGCACCGGGATGATGAATATGGCCACCGAAGAGGGATTCCCCCTCCGGCAGGGTGCTGAAACGGGTCTAGATTGGTTTTCGGTGGCTACGGAGGCTTCTGGTGGCGGAACTCCTGATCTATTCTGTTCTATGATGTTTTTAGGGTATATTGATATATATAGGCGAAAGAAGTCGGGCAAGGGACCACGTGGGGCCCACGAGGGTGGGGGGGCACGCCCAGGGGGCAGGCGTGCCTCCCTGCCGCGTGGCCACCTCGAAGCTTCCCTGACGTAAACTCCAAGTCTCGTGGATTGCTTTAGTTCCAAAAATAACTCTCCCGAAGGTTTCATTCCGTTTGGACTCCGTTTGATATTCCTTTTCTTCGAAACACTGAGATTGGCAAGAAAACAACAATTTGGGCTGGGCCTCCGGTTAATAGGTTAGTCCCAAAAATAATATAGAAGTGTATAATAAAGCCCATAAACATCCAAAACAGATAATATAATAGCATGGAACAATAAAAAATTATAGATACATTGGAGACATATCATCCTCCGCCTCGGTCTTCTCTTTGGCCGACTCCTCAACCACATCTTCGACAAGGGGGGCCCCAGCGCCGGCGCCGCTGGATCCCCCGGCAAACCCCGCCCACTCGGTGAACTCTTTCTCTTCTACGGCCGTGTCGGCCTCGTCCTTCATGGTGCTGACGCTGCTGGCCTCCTTAGCAAGGGCCGCCTCCTCCGCCCTGGCGGCGATGTACGCCAGCTCTTCCCGAGTAGTGTCACAGACGAGCAGTGGCTCGTCGCGAACATACCTCTCCAACAGGTTGTCCAAGAATGCCTGCACCCGCTCCGCTTTCGGCTCGGCCCAGGTTGGATCGAGGCCATGCGCATTGAAGTCTGGCATCATGGCGATGATGGTGGTCTGGCGAGAGTTGTTGCTCAACGGGAGCACTCCCGCTGGCAACCCAAACAGAGACCCGCCGACCTTGGCGGCCTTGCCGGTCCTCTCGACCCCGCCGGCCTCGTCAACCTTGAGCTGAAAGAGCCTCTGGCAAATATGAGCGTGCTGCAACACTGTGAAATTGTGTTTCAAGCCAGGGCGGAGCCTCATGACGTCGGTCGCGTTCCTGAAGTCCCGGGTTGGCCTCCCCTTTTTTGTGCAGTCGGGCAATCCGACGACGAATGAAGTTAGCCCCAATCATCTTGAGGGTAAGCCCGGCCAAGGTGAGGCAATGGATCCTAGCGGTGGCGACCGTGAGCTTCTTGTCATCAGGGTCAATGTCGCTCCAGTCCTTGGGGCAGACCGGTGGCTTCCGACGGACCCGGTAGAACTCCAGCGGATCGGCCTCCTCGATCCAGCACCACCGGCCCTACCACTCTTCCCACCTCTCCTTCTGGGCACCCTACAGGTACGTACCCATGCTCTGACCCCTCGGGATCCAGGTGACGCAACCGGAGATGACGCCCCCTGATTGGATGCGAGGGGTGAAGTAATGCCAGAAGAGTGCCGTGCTGGGGTGCACTCCGGCGAAGCCCTCACAGAGATGGGCTAAGAAGGCCATGCATGCCATGGCGTTTGGCGTGAAATCCAGAAGATGGAAGCCATAGGTGTGCATGATGTCGTTGAAGAAATCTGAGAAAGGGGGGTAGAGCCCGCGGGAGAAATAATCAACGAAGAAGGGATACCGGTTCGGACCGGCCTCGGCGAAGGAGCCAGGGACGATGAGCGTGGCAGGGTGCCCCAACATCTCCCTTCCCCACAGGGGCCTAAACATGTCCCTGAGGGTGAGTGTGTCGACCGTTGAGGTGAAGAGGGTGCGCTGCGTCCGAAGCTCCACCAACTCGCTCTTCGGCGCCTCCTTCCCTCCGTCGTCTTTGGCCACTCCCTTGCCCTTGCTGGTCTTGGGCATCATGGCGGCCGGGAGGGGATCAAGGGTCAAGGGCAATGGGGGCGCGGCGACGGTGAGTAGAGACGATGGCTTTGATTTGTGCTTGAGGAAGAAGAGGGGAACGGCGGTTCCAAGATTGGAAAAGGCGCGGAGGGTAAATGAGCAGCGCCCCTGCGGTTTCCTCTTTTTTATGGGGAAGGCGCGGGCTGCCTCTTTACTATTCACCGCAAGGTGACGCAAGCGTGCTGCAACCGTCCCACGCACGACCCCCATGTCAGGCACTCAATGCAGGTCATGGGGAAGCGCAACTGGCAAGGAGTTAGCGTGGTTAAAACTCTGCCACGCATGCCCGTGCATCGTTCTGGGCCTGGCCCAACAACGCCTTGCGCTTATATGTGGCCCAGGCCCAGGGGCTCTTGTCAGTGTACAAAAGTAGGAGGCCCTTCCGTACCCCTTTACTTGTGCACGGGCAGTCGTAGCCACACCCACGGCTGGGCTCGGTAGGGTAGAGGAAGCGAAGACACAAGGCTGCTGAGGCAGCGCCCAAGCCAGAAGCATAAAGAGCAAAGGGACAAGATGGGCTTCCCCCGGCAAGAGCCTTGCTGGGGCAACTTGCCCAACACCGGCAAGACCGCCACCCTTGAGCCTGAGAGTTATGACGCCATCGACAAACGTCGGGATCAAAGCTCGGGAGCGCCTGCATGGTGGCATGCAGATCTTGGTGAAAATCAAAGGCCTGCAAGCCTAGATGAGCACTAGAAGACGAATACCCCCGGCAAGATCTTGCCGGGGACGACCGAAGACCCTCGGCAAGACCCTTGCCGGGGACGCTCGCAAACCCCCCGGCAAGATCCTTGCCGCGGACACCCACGAGATCCCGGCAAGAGCCTTGCTAGGGGCATCTACGGAGCCAAAGCCAGGCCTGCACTTACCAAAGCTTCACTGCCCCGCGCCCGTTCCAACGTGGCAACCAGCCTACCAACTAGGAACACACTTGCGTGGTAGCATGCAGCTTCTAGGCCAACTAGCCGAGCACCTGCGTGGTGGCATGCAGATCTTAGTGAAGACCCTGGAACCGCACCAGCTCAGCAGCCAGCCAGCCAGCCAGCGTGGCACTGCACGCCTCGTCACCTTGGACGCGCGTCGAGGCAAGGCGAGACTGCGATGGACGGGACGAGCTCCTTTACCGTCCCCGATAAAGCAAGAGGACACATAGGCGGCGCATTAAATGCGATTGTCCTGGGATGTCAGGAGATAAACTTGTACATTGTACATACTTTCCACCTCCTGTGTGCCACTATGGCAACCCCTTTGACATATAAAAGAAGGCCCGAGGCCTACTGAGGGAGGATTCGGACCTTTTTGTACTATGCATGCACCACAGCTAGTTCAAGAACTGAAGAACACTAAATACACCCAAAGCAGAACTAGGGTTTTACGCATCGCTTGCGGCCCAAACCTGGGTAAAAATCCCACCGAGTTGATCTTCTAGACCCGCTCTTTGCGCAGCCCCACTCCCTGCAACCATAGAAGGGATTCCGTCGAGGGATCCCATAGGTGACGTTCCAGAACCCCGACAGTGTGACGAATAAAAATATAGCTCAAAGTGAGGTTACCGATAATGTTGAAGACAAAAGAGGGGATGCCTTCCAGGGCATCCCCAAGCTTAGTTGCTTGGATCTTACTTGAATATTACCTTGGGGTGCCTTGGGCATCCCCAAGCTTAGGCTCTTGACACTCCTTATTCCGTTTTCCATCAAAACTTTACCCAAAACTTGAAAACTTCACAACACAAAACTCAACAGAAAACTCGTAAGATCCACTAGTATAATAAAATAAATCTCCACTTTAGGTACTGTTGTGAACTCATTCTAAATTTATATTGGTGTTATATCTACTGTATTCCAACTTCTCCATGGTTCATACCCTCCGATACTACCCATAGATTCATCAAAATAAGCAAACAACACATAGAAAATAGAATCTATCAAAAACAGAACAATTTATAGTAATCTATGAATTTTGTATACTTCTGTAACTCCAAAAATTCTGAAGGATAAACTAGAATTTTTTATCTTAATCTTGTGTAAAAAATTCAGATCAAATCACATTTCAGTGATTTTCTAAATTTCTGGCAATGAGCGCAAAAGTTTCTGTTTTTTAGCAAGATCAAATCAACTATCACCATACACCATCCCAAAGGTCTTACTTGGCTCAAACACTAATTAAAACACCATAACACGATTACTATAGAGTTAATAATGTGTATTTATTGAAAAACAGGAGCAAAAACAAAAAAACACAAAATAAAAATTGGGTTGCCTCCCAACAAGCGCTATTGTTTAACGCCCCTAGCTAGGCACGATGATTTCAATGATACTCACATACAAGATAAGAATTGAAACACAAAGAGAGCATCATGAAGCATATGAATAGCACATTTAAGTCTAACCCATTTCCTATGTATAGGGATTTTGTGAGCAAACATTTTATGGGAACAAGAATCAACTAGCATAGGAAGGCAAAACAAGCAATACTTCAAAACTTTCAACACATAGAGAGGAAACTTGATATTATTGCAATACCTACAAGCATATGTTCCACTCTCATAGTAATTTTCATTAGCATCATGAATGAATTCAGCAATATAGCTATCACATAAAGCATTCTTTTCATGATCCACAAGCATAGCAATTTTATTACTCTCCACATAAGCAAATTTCTTCTCATCACTAATAGTGGGAGCAAACTCAACAAAATAACTATCATGTGATACTTGATTGGGATAATCCAATTGAAAATTGAAATTGTGATGAAAAGTTTCATGGTTATCATTACTCTTTATAGCATACATGTCATCACAATAATCATCATAGACAACAACTTTGTTTTCATAATCAATTGAAACCTCTTCCAAAATAGTGGATTCATCACTAAATAAAGTCATGACCTCTCCAAATGCACTTTCATAATTATTACAATAAGATTCAACACCCTCCAAAATAGTAGGATCATTAGTACCAAGAGTTGACACTCTTCAAAAGCCACTTTCACTAATATAATCATCATAAATAGGAGGCATGATATCATCATAATAAATTTTCTCATCAAAACTTGGGGGACTAAAAATATCGACTTCATCAAACATAGCATCCCCAAGCTTATGGCTTTGCATATCATTAGCATCATGAATATTCAAAGAATTGATACTAACAAAATTGCAATCATGCTCACCATTCAAAGTTTGTATGCCAAACATTTTATTTAATTCTTCTTCTAACAATTGAGCACAATTTCCCTTTCCATCATTTTCACGAAAGACATTAAAAAGATGAAGCATATGAGGCCACCTCAATTCCATTTTTTGTAGTTTTCTTTTATAGACTAAACTAGTGATAAAAAAGAAACTAAAGATTCAATTGCAAGATCTAAAGATTTACCTTCAAGAACTCACCACCCCGGCAACGGCGCTAGAAAAGAGATTTATGTCTACTACGCAACCTTCTTCTGGTAGACTCTTGTTGGGCCTCCAAGCGCAGAGTTTTGTAGGACAGTAGCAAATTTCCCTCAAGTGGATGACCTAAGGTTTATCAATCCGTGGGAGGCGTTGATACATATCCATCATATCTACTTTTCCAAACACTATTGGCCTTGTTTTGGACTCTAATTTGCATGATTTGAATGGAACTAACCCAGACTGACATTGTTTTCAGCAGAATTGCCATGGTGTTATTTTTGTGCAGAAATAAAAGTTCTCGGATTGACCTGAAAATTTACAGAGATTATTTTTGGAATATATAAAAAATATTGGTGAAAGAATCAACTAGAGGGGGCCACCTAGAGGCCACAAGCCCTAGGGGGCGCCCGCCCCCCTGGGGTGCACCCTGCAGGCTTATGGGCCCCCTGGAGCTCCTCCAACCCTAATTCCAACTCTATAAGTACCTATTCGCGGAGAAAAAAAATCAGAGAGAAGGATTCATCGCATTTTACGATACGAAGACACCGCCGTCTCCTGTTCTTCATCGGGAGGGCTGATCTGGAGTCCGTTCGGGGCTCCGGAGAGGGGGATTCGTCGCCACCATCATCACCAACCTTCCTCCATCACCAATTTCATGATACTCACCGCCGTGTGTGAGTAATTCCATCGTAGGCTTGCTGGACGGTGATGGGTTGGATGGGATCTATCATGTAATCGAGTTAGTTTTGTTAGGGTTT
This sequence comes from Triticum urartu, assembly GCF_003073215.2. Classification (NCBI taxonomy): domain Eukaryota; kingdom Viridiplantae; phylum Streptophyta; class Magnoliopsida; order Poales; family Poaceae; genus Triticum; species Triticum urartu. Next base: position 513,159,404 of record NC_053027.1, on the reverse strand, counting down.
GATCCCTAGTATCCACTATGTTCTGAGATTGATGTTGCTATGACTTTGCTATGCTTAATGTTTGTCACTAGGACCCGAGTGCCATGATTTCAGATCTGAACCTATTAAGTTTTCACCAATATATTTGTGTTCTTGATCCTATTGCAAAGTTGTAGAGACCTATTATGAGTTATGATTCGCATACCCCAAGGTGACAATAATCGGGATTCTTTCCGGTGATTACCGTAGTATGAGGAGTTCATGTATTCACTAAGTGCTAATGCTTAGTTCCGGCTCTCTATTAAAAGGAGGCCTTAATATCCCTTAGTTTCCATTAGGACCCCGCTGCCACGGGAGGGTAGGACAAAAGATGTCATGCAAGTTCTTTTCCATAAGCACGTATGACTATATTCAGAATATATGCCTGCATTATATGGATGAATTGGAGTTAGTTCTATGTCACCCTAGGTTATAACCGTTGCATGATGAATGCCATCCAACATAATTATCCATCACTGATCCATTTCCTATGGTCTTTTCACATATTGATCTTTGCTAAGTTACTTTGTCGTTGCTACTGTTACAATCACTACAAAACTGCTACTGTTACTTTTGCCACCATTATCGTTACTTCCATACTACTTTGCTACTAAAAACTTTGCTACAGATATTAAGTCTTTCAGGTGTGGCTAAATTGACAACTCTGCTGCTAATACTTGTGAATATTCTTTGTCTCTTGTGTTGAATCAATAAATTTGGGTTGAATACTCTACCCTCGAAAACTGTTGCAATCCCCTATAGTTGTGGGTTATCAGGCGTAGGATGAAGATGGTCTCTATCAAACAACCCTGCAACCAAATAACAAAGAATCTCTTGTGTCCCCAACACACCCAATACAATGGTAAATTGAATAGGTGCACTAGTTCAACGAAGGGATGGTGATACAAGTGTAATATGGATAGTAGATGTAGGTTTTTGTAATCGAAAAATATAAAAACAATAAGGGAACTAGTAATAAAGTGAGCAAAAACAGTATTGCAATGCTTTAAAACAAGGCCTAGGGTTCATACTTTCACTAGTGCAAAGTCTCTCAACAATGATAACATAATTGAATCATATGGAAATCCCTCAACGTGTGACAAAGAGTCACTCCAAAGTTCCTATCATGGAGAACATAAGATGAAATTGCTTGTAGGGTACAAAACTACCTCAAAGTTATTCTTTCCGATCAATCCATTGAGCTATTCCTAAAGTGTCATAAATATCCCTAGAGTTGTTACTAAAATAACACCATATCATACACATCAATCAACCCTAATGTCACCTAGATACTCCAATGTCACCAAAAGTATCCATGGGTCAATTATACAAGTATCCATGGATACAGCAAGGATGATTGTGGCAAACTAAAAATCAAAGACTCATATAATACAAGACGCTCCAAGCAAAACACATATCATGTGGTGAATAAAAATATAGCCTCAAGTAAATTTACCGATGGATTGAAGACCAAAGAGGGGATGCCATCCGGGGCAGCCCCAAGCTTAGATGCTTGGTTGTCCTTGAATGTGTGCCTTGGGCATCCCCAAGCTTAGGCTCTTGCCACTCATTATTCCATAGTCCATCAAATCTTTACCCAAAACTTGAAAACTTCACAACACAAAACTCAATAGAAAACTCGTAAGATCTGTTAGTATAATAAAGCAAATCACCACTTTAGGTACTGTTGTGAACACACATTCTAAATGTGTATTGGTGTTATATCTAATGTATTCCAAATTTTCCATGGTTCATACCCCCCCCCGATACTACCCATAGATTCATCAAAATAAGCAAACAACACAATGAAAACAGAATCTGTCAAAAACATAATAGTGTGTAGTAATCTGGAAATTTCGAATACTTCTGTAACTCCAAAAATTCTGAAAACTTAGGGGAACATGGGAAATTTGTATATCAATCTTGTGTAAAAAAATTAGAATTTTACCACATTCCAGTGAATTTAAACAATTCTGCTACTGGGTGCAAAAGTTTCTATTTTTCAGCAAAATCAGATCAACTATCACCATAGACCATCCCAAAGGTCTTACTTGGCTGAAACACTAATTAAAACACTAAAACACAATTACTACATAAGTAATATTCTGTATTTATTGAAAAACAGAAGCGAAAACAAAAAACACAAAATAAAATTGGGTTGCCTCCCAACAAGCACTATTGTTTTACGCCCCTAGCTAGGCATATTGCATAGATCTAGGTATTGTTATCTTTGGTATTAATCTCCATGAAAGTGTTTTTGTCAGGAGCTTTTTCAAATATAACAAGAAACACGTCATCAATAGAAATTTTAGCATTATCAAGCTGTCCCTTAGCATATCCCCTTTGATTGCTAGCTACTATCCAAGAATATTGTTGGTTAACATCGTTGAAAACTTGTTGGATCATATATAAAACAGGAATTGCCTTTGTAAGGTTCTCATCAAAGATTTGATTATTGCCAACCAAAGTTCTTCAAACATAATCAGTATTGTAGAGGATCTCATCTGTTACTGGTTTCTCATGGTTCATACCATAAAAATCAAAGATCTTCCTAGCTTCCCGTACTATGTGATCAAACTCATTCGTAAGGACAAGGGTAGATATTTCCTTAGCTTTAGGTTCCTTTAGCACAGGTAGCTCATAAAACAATCTTTGCAAGGTGGGGTGAGTGTGAATTAATCTTTTCTCAAGTTTAAGAACAAGAGTTGAACTAGCATCAGCATAAGTTTTAGTTTTTTTAAGTATGGAAACATCATCACAAGTCATAGTTCCAACACAATTAAAGAACTCTTGGATTGTTTCTTTTCCTATAACATTCCCTTGTCCATAACGAAAGTTTTAGCATCCAGATTAGTAGAACGTCCAATTTTAGGAGTTCTCCCGTCATCTGTTTCTGCCATACCGAAATCACTCATGAAGATAAGTTCAAAGCAAGCAATCTAACATATAAGCAAACAAAAAGACGAATGGAAAGAAGGTGAATAAAAAGGCAAATATTTTTGTGTTTTTCTGAAAACGTTTTAGAAGTGGGGGAGAGGAAAATGAGAGGCAAATGGCAAATAATGTAAATGCAAGAGATGAGAGTTTATGATAGGTACTTGGTAGGCTTGATGTAGAACCTCCCCGGCAACGGTGCCAGAAATTATTCCTGCTACTTGCTACCTCTTGAGCACTGCGTTGGTTTTCCCTTGAAGAGGAAAGGGTGATGCAGCAAAGTAGCGTAAGTATTTCCCTCAATTTTTGAGAATCAAGGTATCAATCCAGTAGGAGGCCACACGCAAATGCCTCATACCTACACAAACAAATAAGAACCTCACAACCAACGCGATAAAGGGGTTGTCAATCCCTTCACGGTAACTTACAAGAGTGAGATCTGATAGATATGATAAGATAATATTTTTGGTATTTTTATGATAAATAGTAAAAGTAAAGATTGCAAAATAAAAGGTAATAGAAATAACTTGTTAACAGAAGATTAATATAAATGAGAATAGATCCGGGGGCCATAGGTTTCACTAGTGGCTTCTCTCAAGATAGCATAAGTATTACGGTGGGTGAACAAATTACTGTCGAGCAATTGACAGAAAAGCGAATAATTATGAGAATATCTAGGCATGATCATGTATATAGGCATCACGTCCGTGACAAGTAGACCGACTCCTGCCTCCATCTACTACTATTACTCCACACATCGACCGCTATCCAGCATGCATCTAGAGTATTAAGGGTGTGTTTAGTTGAAGGGATGGCCTGGAATGGCACGGGGCCAACCCACCCCTAGCCCCCGTTCTCGCATTCAGTTGGAATTGGGACCGGCATGCACTGGTTCCCCTCGAGTGAATATTCCGCCCAGATGCGGAACGTCATACCCCGAAAATGGCCGGACACGTGGAACGGCTGCCTCCCTCGCACTCGTCCTCAGCCCGCCAGGTGCGCTGCCTCCCTCCCCTCCCTCCCCTCCTCCTTTCCCCATGGATCTGAGTAGCGCCGCCAGTCCTCTCTCCCCGTCGGTCGGTGGCTGCCTCCCCCTCCTCTCCCCTCCCTCCCCCTCCCCCTCCTCTCCCCTCCTCCCCCACTCCATGGATTTGAGCTGCAGCGGCCCTCCCTTCCCAGTCGGCCGGCGCCAGTTCGTCCCATCCCTAGCCGCCCATTCCTCCTCTTCCCGACCGCGGCCGGGTCCTCCTCTCCATGGAGGCCGGTTTCTCCCATCCATGTCGACCGTTTCCTCCCTTTTGGATGCCTGATAATCTCTCTTTCTCTATCGTTTTGCAGCAGCTCGACAGAAGGACTCCAAGCAGCGGGTGCTTGACGGGCGGACTCGAACTGTGAAGGTAGAATAACCCCCTGTATATGCAGCTAGTGTTCATGTTTATTTGTTGTCCAGTGTATGTTTGCAATATATATGTTGATGTAAGCATCATTGGTAACTTCTAGATGGTCATGAAGATGAACAAAAGAAAAAAGATGGTGAGGGGAGCTGCTGTTTTTGTTGCACTAGCTGCAATGGCAGTAATTGTTCGGGCTATAGTAAGGAAGAGAAGACCACGTATTACCTATGAACTTGACATATGTGGTTGTCAACTAGGGATGAAAACGGAGTGGAAACTTTCTGTTTTTCCAGAGGAAAATGGAAACAGAGAGGAAATATGAAAACGGAAATAGAAATTTGCAAAATGGAAGTGGAAATGAATTTTTTTATGCGGAAACGGAAACAAAAACAGAACGGTGTTTTCCAGTGGAAACGGAACTTTCCGTTTCCGTGAATATGGAGTTTCCGTTTTTACTATAGACTTATGGCTGCTTTGTAGTCCAACCACCAAACAACACATAATTATACAATGAGTAGAATGGATCATTTGAGCACAAATTCTACTACCACACATGTACTCAGCTTGACCCTATACGCAATTGTCCAGTACTACTAAAATACTACACTAAGTTGCTAACATAATGATATTATTTTGAAGCTATGTTAACAATTCATTAATTTTGTTTGTATTTTGTGTGTATTTCTCTATGATTCAAGGGTTTTTTTAATTTTCGGTAAATGTCCACTTCTATTTTCGTGTCCGCTTTGTATTCGCTCCGTGTCTGTTTCCGATAGTATCTGTTTCCGTATTCATTTCCGGGGTTTCTGTATTCATTTCCGCTTCTGCAAAAATATATGAAAACAAATGTGGTAGCACTCAGTTCCATCAGTTTCCGCTCCGTTTTCATCCCTATTGTCAACCAGTGGTGAAGTTGACATGTATGACTATTGCACTTTGATGCTTTTGGGAATTTCTTATGTGAACTATGTAACATCCCAAATTTTTAATTTGGAATGTTATACATAGATCATCATGCATATCATATTTTTCTTGCATTTTGGTTGATCCTAGAAATTTCACTCAACTCAAGGACCCGCGGAGAGAGTTGGAGATTTCGTTATTTTCATATTTGAGATTTTTCTCAAAATTTGAAAAGAGGATCATTTGATTTATTTATTTCATCTTCAATTATATTTCCGATATCAAAAACATAAGAGAGGGAATAATATGACTTTCCCAAAAGTTAGGAAAAATGAAGATCTAATGAATAAATCAAATTTTGTTTTCCGGTGTTTATTTGCATTTTTTTTGGATAGGGAAAAATGCGCGTTTTCGAAAATTGCATTTTAGGCCCGGAGAAAAGTTCATTTTGTTCGACTCATTTTTAGGAGTCGGGGGAAAATTTACTTTAGAAATTTTGGAGCCCGTTTAGATTTTTCTTTTCTGTGTTTTTCTTCGCGCGAAACTGTTTTAAAAAAAAAGACTCCCGCAGGCCAGCCGGGCCAAAGGCCCAGCCAGCCGCCGCCCCAGCCTCCCTGTGCGCCAGCGCTAGGCGCAGGCAGCCAGGGCCGCCCTCTTGCCTCTTAGCCGAGTCCTAGAAGGACTCTAGGCTAGCCCCCTTTCCTTTGTTTCGTTTTCCTTTTCCTACTCTATTTCTTGTCCCCTACCCCAAGAACCTCCCCTCCCCAATATAAATACCCCAACACCCCCCCCTCCAAATCATCAAATCAAACCCCAAGCCCTCCACCGCACCCTACACCCGCGCCGCGCCCTACACCGCCGCCGCGCCACCCCACGCCGCCGCCGCACTTTGCCCACGCCGCCGCCGCCCTACGCCACGCCGCCGGAGCCTCTCGCCGGAGGTTGCCCCGCGTCTCTTTTCCTCGGATCGTTTTCTTCTAATCGTTCCGATTCTTTTCTTCTCTTCTGATTCGTTTTCTAGATCGGTTTTTCGTTTCGGTTTTCTTCTCCGAAACCCTAGATCGGATTCGTTTTCTTTTCCGATTTAGTTGCCTTTGGACCGTTCGCCGGACCGTTCGTCCTAACGAACGTGATCACCGGATTCTTCTAGGTTAACGAACGTCCGTTCGTTTAACCGTTCTTCTTTTCTTTTCGTCGGATTTATTCCGCGATCGCGATCTCAGATCCGATCTTCGTTCTAGTCTTTCTTCTCCGCTCGTTTATCGGAATCAGGTGATTCAAGCGCCTGGAGTTTCGTCTCGAAACCGCCGTTCCGTCTAATCAACTTGAACAAGCTTTTGCTACAGTAAAATTTGACCTAGTTTCAACTTGCTAGAACCGAGTTGTTTTCTTCCGCCGTTTGTTTTCCGTTTCTTTGTTCGGTTCTTTCTTTCTTTGCAACCGGAGTTCTTAAGTTGAACTTTCTGGTTCGTTCTCTTGTTCGAGTTTTACCTGTGCATTAGATGAGTACTTATTGTGTGCTTGTTGTTTGTCTGCGATAGATCACCCGGATTGCGCCGCTTGTTACTTCGAAACCCTAGGTCTCGCGGATCATCAGCAAGGCAAGTAACACTTTGATCATACCTTTTCTACAACCCATGTTTTATTGCATTAGATCAATCCTCTCACATTGCATGATTAGGATCTAATTAAATTGTGGGATGGGAAGTAGATGAGGTAGTACCTATTACCTGTATTATTATTATGAAACCTTTGGGAGTTACTTCTACGTTTGCTTATTATGCCATGCTATGCTAGTAGACGTGGATTGGGTGAGTGATATCCATGACAGATGTGAGTTGATAATTTTAATGGTTTATCTAAGGTGGCAACTTAAACACACATCTGGGTGGATTGAGGCACCTGATGTCTATCAGGACTTGCCTGTTTTTTTTGGACCGCCACCCAGGCTCAAAGGGATCATAAGATCTTTCATGCTAGAAACTTCCGTGTGCAGCCACAAGCCATTATGGGCTCTGGCATAGTTGACTAAGTCGTGCGAACTCTTACGGGTAGACTAGCAGATGTAGGGGATGTAGGTGTACCGGTCTACCCCATGTAAGGTGCTAGCGCTTCTGAAAGACTATGTCTCGGTCATCCGTTTCTCAAACACCATGTAGTGCGAGAAACAAACGGAGGCGATCGAGTCTTGTGGGGAAAAGTGCGCAAACCTCTGCAGAGTGTACAAACTAATCATGATTAGCCGTGTCCCCGGTTATGGACAACTTGAGTATCTAGTACTTGAATATCATGTGAATCTCATCATGTTACTTCTAATTAATGTTGTTGGGTTTTAATCACTTAATTGGGATTGAGAATGCTGTCAACCATTCTCGATGTTACAACCACCTTGATAGTTAAATAAATTTATTCCTTTGCAGTAGGGAAAAACTGGCTTTACGCAAAACTGTAACCATAGAGCTTTCCACCAGCCATATATGCATATAGTATAGCTGTTTCATTCCATTACTCTCTATGTGTTACATTGCCAGCATATTCCATGTGCTGACCCGTTTCGGGCTGCAACTTTCATGTTGCAGACTTTTCAGACGACGAGTAAGATGCTTTTAGGTCGTGGTTCTATACTCAGTGATGCCGTTGGAGTTGATGGACCCATTTAACTTCCAAGTCTTTCGCTGTTATCGACACTAGATGGCCTTAAGCCATATTTATTGTAATAAGCTCTCTTTTGAGACAATGATGTAATAAGTGTGTGATTGCCACTCTGCTATAAATCCTTCGATGTACTGTGTGGTGTCAGCATTACTGATCCAGGGATGACACCTGAGCACAGAGCGCTTGATCCATTCGGGTCGGGTCGCGACAGAGATGGTATCAGAGCACACGCTAACTGTAGGACACGACCACTAAGTTAAAGCCATAGATCACCATTCTCTTCTCATTTTCTAACTCCTCATCTTTTCTACTCTATTAGGATGACGAACGTGAAGATTAAGTACGCCCAACCGGATGAAGGCACACCTTTTGGATTTCACCTGAAGGAAGTCACCAAGTACCTGAACATTGGACTACCAAGCTTCACAGGAACCTTCAACGCCACTCTGCCTGAAGAGGAGCACTGGAAAATTCAAGCTCACGTTCCGGGAAGGACATTCGCGCCAATTACGAAGCCCATAGATAGTGTTTTCAATGCACCAACCTGGAGTCTGGGAAGGAGTATGGCAGCTCATATCACCATAGGACGCATTGGAGAAGTTTATCAAGAAGACCTCAAGGACACTATCTACCAGATTTGCGGACGCCGAGATAAACAATGGGAGTTAGTCAGCACCAAGAAGGATAGATCCATTGCATCTTTCATCCAGGAGTTAAACCAGCACATTCGACGCCACGAGAACCAGATGTGCAATGATATGATAGAGTTGAAGAATGCAAAGGCAAGGATCATCGAGCTAGAAGGAGAACTGAAGTCTACACGCAAGGACTACATGGACGAGATCGTAGCTCTAGCAAGGCACAGTGGCGATCTTAAGCAGGAGATTGAAGAACTCAAGAGGAAGTTAGCATCCAAAGAGGAAGACGAGTACGTCGCATGCCCGGACAACTACATCATCATCGATGACACCGATTCGGATCCAAGTGAACCCGACTTTGAAGACGAAGCTGGAGCAGATATCATGGAGTCTTCCACCGGTTCAAATTTCTAGATGACCACCAAATAGTAGTAGTATTCCCCCATGTAAATATCATAGTCGAGCACTTTTTGCGATAGTTTTAGACCGGTTGTAAGCCCTTGTTTGATTGATTGAAGTGATTTTGTGTGCATTTGCTCATGTGCATTGGGGTAGTGTTTTCCCTTTAGACCTCACTCTATTCTCAATTCTCGTCTTTTCTAAACCCTTAGATGCCTCCGAGACGTGACAACGGATTCCCACCGGAGCTCACTCAGTTGATCCAGCAGCAGAATCAATTGATGCAGATGTTAGTCCAGAACCAGCAGAACAACAACAACAACAACAACAACAACAACAACAACCCACCACCACCTGTTGACCACTTAGCCCGTTTCCTTAGGCTGAACTCGCCGGTGTTTTCCAGTAGCACCGAGCCAATAGTAGCAGACGATTGGCTCCGCAAGATAGGAAGGGAGTTGACCACCGCAGGATGCACGGATGGAGAGAAAGTGAAGTTTGCCGCACATCAGCTAGACGGACCCGCGGCAGCATGGTGGGAGAATTTCACAGCCACTTACCCAGTTGACACTGTCACATGGGATCAGTTTCAGCAAGCTTTCCGCACTGCCCATGTTTCAGCAGGAGCTATGGCCATAAAGAAGCGTGAGTTTCGCAACTTACGCCAAGGAGGAAGGACAGTTGGCCAGTACGTTGACGATTTCAGCAAGTTAGCACGTTATGCCCCAGATGACGTTGCTACGGATGCAGCTAAGCAGGAGAAGTTTCTGGAAGGACTGAATGATGAACTAAGCATGAAGTTGATGGTAGCAAGTTTCAACAACTACCAGGAGTTGGTAGATCGCGCCATCATGATTGAAGGGAAGCAACAGCAGATTGAGAACCGTAAGAGGAAGTATGGACAAGGGAAGTATAACTCTGGAGCCCAGCAGAAGCCCCGTTTTGCTCCTAAACCGGGATTTCAGTTTCAGCATACCCATGGAGGAGGTAGCTCACACAACCATAATGGCCACAAGAATGGTAATGGGAATGGAGGAAGCAACGGCCAGAACCGTACCACCCCATCGACCCCAACCAAGAGAGACCTGAGTCAAGTCACCTGTTTCAAGTGTTCCAAGACCGGACATTATGCAAATGAATGTCCAGAAGGCCAGAATGGAAATGGCAATGGAAGCTCTGGGAAGAAGCCGAACCCTTTCAATAAAGGACAGGTGAACCACGTTAATGTGGAGGAGGTTGAAGATCAGCCCGATGCAGTAATAGGTAAGTTTTTGGTTAAGTCATTTACTGCACTCGTTCTTTTTGATACTGGTGCATCGCATTCATACATATCAAGGGGATTTGTGGAAAAGTATAGCCTGCCCACTAGGATTCTTAAAACACCTATGCTAGTAAGCTCACCAGGAGCAGAGTACATGGCCAGACAAGGATGTTTTCAAGTGCCATTAAGTATAGGAAGGCATGTTTTCCCAACATATTTAATTATTCTGGAGTCCCAAGGTCTGGATGTGATTCTTGGTATGGATTAGCTGTCGATGTATGGAGGAAACATCGATTGCGCCAGTAAGACAATTTTGCTTACCACACCAGAAGGAAGAAGGATCAAGTATGTATCCTGGCATGTGCCAAACAGGACACAAGTAAATTCCTTATCAGGAGTTGTGCAGGAGGAAGTACCAGTGGTAAAGGATTTTCCTGATGTATTTCCTGAGGAATTGCCAGGCATGCCATCGGATAGGGACATTGAGTTTTTGATTGAGTTATTGCCAGGTACAGGCCCAATATCGAAGAGACCATATAGGATGCCAGCAAAGGATTTGGTGGAAATTAAGAATCAGATTAAGGAGTTATTGGATAAAGGTTACATTCGCCCAAGTTCTTCGCCTTGGGGATCACCCGTACTTCTAGTGGAAAAGAAGGATGGATCATTAAGGATGGTTGTAGATTATCGGGGATTGAATGAAGTAACCATCAAGAACAAGTACCCACTGCCAATGATCAACGATCTATTTGATCGGTTGCAAGGAGCTAAAGTGTTTTCCAAGATCGATTTGCGATCAGGGTACCATCAGTTGAAGATTCGAGAGCAGGACATACCTAAGACAGCATTCACCACGAGATATGGACTGTATGAGTATACTGTTATGTCATTTGGATTGACTAACGCACCTGCCTATTTTATGAACCTGATGAACAAAGTGTTTATGGAGTTTTTGGATAAGTTCGTCGTAGTGTTCATTGATGACATCCTAGTTTATTCAAAGAATGAAGGGGAGCATAAGGAACATTTGCGTTTGGTTTTGGAGAAACTAAGGGAACATCAGTTATACGCCAAATTCAGCAAATGTGAGTTTTGGTTGAAGGAAGTTGGATTCCTCGGACACGTTATATCCGGAGAAGGTATAGCAGTTGACCCCACAAAGGTTGAGACCGTAATCGAATGGGAAGCACCAACAACAGTTGGAGAGATCCGGAGTTTTCTTGGACTCGCAGGATACTACCGGAGATTTATTGAGAATTTTTCAAAAATTGCGAAGCCTATGACGGAGTTGTTGAAGAAGGATACTAAGTTCAAATGGACTGAGGAGTGTGAGGCTAGTTTCCAGGAGTTGAAGAAACGCTTGGTTACCTCACCAGTATTGGTTTTGCCAGATCAGACCAAGGATTATGAGGTGTATTGCGACGCTTCACGTCGAGGACTTGGAGCAGTGCTTATGCAGGAAGGGAGAGTTGTTTCGTATGCTTCACGGCAACTGAAGCCTCATGAGTTGAATTATGCCACGCATGATTTGGAGTTAGCAGCCGTAGTGCACGCATTAAAGACATGGAGACATTTCCTCATTGGAAATCATTGTGAGGTGTACACGGATCACAAGAGTTTGAAGTACATTTTCACTTAGAAGGAGTTGAACCTTAGACAAAGGAGATGGTTGGAGCTCATCAAGGATTATGACATGAGATTGCATTACCATCCTGGAAAAGCTAATGTGGTAGCTGACGCATTGAGCCGTAAGAGCCATGTCAATACCCTAATGACGGGGAAAATACGTAAGGAGTTAGCAGAAAACCTTCGTGAGCTATGTTTGGAAATAGTTCCGAGAGGCTATGTAGCAGCATTGGAGATTCAGTCAACATTGATGGATAAGATCAGAGAAGCTCAGAAATCTGACAAAGAGATTGCTACTATAAAGGAGAAACTTAGCAAAGGAAAAGCTAAGGGATTTCGTGAGGATGAGCACGATACCTTATGGTTTGAGGACCGTGTTTATGTGCCCAATGACCCGGAGATCAGGAAGATGATTTTGCAAGAGGCACATGATTCACCATATTCGATTCACCCAGGGAATACCAAGATGTATTTGGATTTGAAGGAAACATTCTGGTGGACCGGAATGAAGAAGGATATTGCAGCATATGTAGCAGTTTGTGACGTATGTCAGAGAGTAAAGGCAGAGCATCAGAAGCCAGCAGGATTGTTACAACCATTGCCGATACTCGAATGGAAGTGGGATAAGATAGGCATGGATTTTATCACGGGACTACCCAGGACGAAAGCAGGCTACGATTCGATATGGGTAGTAGTTGATCGTTTGACAAAGGTAGCACATTTTATTCCAGTTAAGACCACTTACACCAGTGCTAAGTTGGCAAAGATATACATGACTAGGATCATTTGTTTGCATGGAGTCCCGAAGAGTATCGTATCAGATAGAGGAACCCAATTTACCTCAAAGTTTTGGAATCAGTTGCATGAAACTTTAGGAACCAGACTAGAGTTCAGTACAGCTTTTCATCCGCAGACAGATGGACAGACCGAGAGAGTCAATCAGATTTTGGAAGATATGCTGAGAGCTTGTGCACTAGATTATGGATCTAGTTGGGACGATAACTTGCCATATGCGGAGTTTTCTTATAACAATAGTTACCAAACCAGTTTGAAGATGGCACCTTTCGAAGCTTTATACGGAAGGAGGTGCAGGACACCGTTGTCATGGGACGAAGTTGGAGACCGCCAATTCTTTGGACCAGATTTGATTAAGGAGTCTGAACGGAAAGTTAAGTTGATTCGCGATAGCCTCAAGGTAGCCTAGTCCAGGCAGAAGAGCTACGCAGATTCTAAACGCAAGGAGACAGTCTACGAAACCGGAGACAGAATTTATCTTCGAGTATCCCCACTTCGAGGAGTTAAGCGCTTTGGAGTTAAGGGAAAGTTAGCACCGCGTTTCGTTGGACCGTATAAGATCTTGCAATGTATGGGAGAAGTCGCTTATAAGTTGGAATTACCAGAGGGACTTTCAGGAGTTCATGATGTATTCCATGTTTCTCAGCTGAAGAAATTTCATGCCGAGATGGCGGAGGTACCGCTAAGAGATACCGTGCCACTCGAAGCGATTCAGTTGAAGGATGACTTAACGTATGAGGAGAAGCCAGTCAAGATTCTCGATTATGCCAGCAGAGTTACTCGCAGCAAGGTTATCAAGTTTTGCAAAGTTCAGTGGAACCACCACTCAGAGGATGAAGCCACCTGGGAGAGAGAAGAAGATTTACTCAAGGACCACCCTCACCTATTTTCTAGCCAACCCGAATCTCGAGGGCAAGATTCCTCTTAAGGGGGGTAGGTTTGTAACATCCCAAATTTTTAATTTGGAATGTTATACATAGATCATCATGCATATCATATTTTTCTTGCATTTTGGTTGATCCTAGAAATTTCACGCAACTCAAGGACCCACGGAGAGAGTTGGAGATTTCGTTATTTTCATATTTGAGAGTTTTCTCAAAATTTGAAAAGAGGATCATTTGATTTATTTATTTCATCTTCAATTATTTTTCCAATATCAAAAACATAAGAGAGGGAATAATATGACTTTCCCAAAAGTTAGGAAAAATGAAGATCTAATGAATAAATCAAATTTTGTTTTCCGGTGTTTATTTGCATTTTTTTAGATAGGGAAAAATGCGCGTTTTCGAAAATTGCATTTTAGGCCCGGAGAAAAGTTCATTTTGTTCGACTCATTTTTAGGAGTCGGGGAAAATTTACTTTAGAAATTTTGGAGCCCGTTTAGATTTTCTTTTCTGTGTTTTTCCCCTCCCTGTGCGCCAGCGCCAGGCGCAGGCAGCCAGGCCGCCGCCTCTTGCCTCTTAGCCGAGTCCTACAAGGACTCTAGGCTAGCCCCCTTTCCTTTGTTTCGTTTTCCTTTTCCTACTCTATTTCTTGTCCCCTACCCCAAGTAAATCCTCCCCTCCCCAATATAAATACCCCAACACCCCCCCCCTCTAAACCCATCAAATCAAACCCCAAGCCCCCAAGCCCCAAGCCGCGCCCCACCCCGCGCCCTACACCGCCGCCGCGCCACCCCACACCCGCGCCGCCGCACCTTGCCCACGCCGCCGCCGCCCTACGCCACGCCGCCGGAGCCCCGCGTCTCTTTTCCTCGGATCGTTTTCTTCTAACCGTTCCGATTCTTTTCTTCTCCTCTGATTCGTTTTCTAGATCGGTTTTTCGTTTCGGTTTTGTTCTCCGAAACCCTAGATCGGATTCGTTTTCTTTTCCGATTTAGTTGCCTTTGGACCGTTCGCCGGACCGTTCGTCCTAATGAACGTGATCACCGGATTCTTCTAGGTTAACGAACGTCCGTTCGTTTAACCGTTCTTCTTTTCTTTTCGTCGGATTTATTCCGCGATCGTGATCTCAGATCCGATCTTCGTTCTAGTCTTTCTTCTCGCTCGTTTATCGGAATCAGGTGATTCAAGCGCCTAGAGTTTCGTCTCAAAACCGCCGTTCCGTCTAATCAACTTGAACAAGCTTTTTCTACAGTAAAATTTGACCTAGTTTCAACTTGCTAGAACCGAGTTGTTTTCTTCCGCCGTTTGTTTTCCGTTTCTTTGTTCGGTTCTTTCTTTCTTTGCAACCGGAGTTCTTAAGTTGAACTTTCTGGTTCGTTCTCTTGTTCGAGTTTTACCTGTGCATTAGATGAGTACTTATTGTGTGCTTGTTGTTTGTCTGCGATAGATTACCCGGATTGCGCCGCTTGTTACTTTGAAACCCTAGGTCTCGCGGATCATCAGCAAGGCAAGTAACACTTTGATCATACCTTTTCTACAACCCATGTTTTATTGCATTAGATCAATCCTCTCACATTGCATGATTAGGATCTAATTAAATTGTGGGATGGGAAGTAGATCAGGTAGTACCTATTACCTGTATTATTATGAAACCTTTGGGAGTTACTTCTACGCTTGCTATTTATGCCATGCTATGCTAGTAGACGTGGATTGGGTGAGTGATATCCATGACAGATGTGAGTTGATACTTTTAATGGTTTATCTAAGGTGGCAACTTAAACACACATCTGGGTGGATTGAGGCACCTGATGTCTATCAGGACTTGCCTGTTTTTATTTCGGACCGCCACCCAGGCTCAAAGGGATCATAAGATCTTTCATGCTAGAAACTTCCGTGTGCAGCCACAAGCCATTATGGGCTCTGGCATAGTTGATTAAGTCGTGCGAACTCTTACGGGTAGACTAGCAGATGTAGGGGAATGTAGGTGTACCGGTCTACCCACATGTAAGGTGCTAGCGCTTCTGAAAGACTGTGTCTCGGTCATCTGTTTCTCAAACACCATGTAGTGCGAGAAACTAAACGGAGGCGATCGAGTCTTGTGGGGAAAAGTGCGCAAACCTCTGCAGAGTGTACAAACTAATCATGATTAGCCGTGTCCCCGGTTATGGACAACTTGAGTATCTAGTACTTGAATATCATGTGAATCTCATCATGTTACTTCTAACTAATGTTGTTGGGTTTTTAATCACTTAATTGGGATTGAGAATGCTGTCAACCATTCTCGATGTTTCACAACCACCTTGATAGTTAAATAAATTTATTCCTTTGCAGTAGGGAAAAACTGGCTTTACGCAAAACTGTAACCATAGAGCTTTCCTCCAGCCATATATGCATATAGTATAGCTGTTTCATTCATTACTCTCTATGTGTTACATTGCCAGCATATTCCATGTGCTGACCCGTTTTCAGGCTACAACTTTCATGTTGCAGACTTTTCAGACGACGAGTAAGATGCTTTTAGGTCGTGGTTCTATACTCAGTGATGCCGTTGGAGTTGATGGACCCATTTAACTTCCAAGTCTTCCGCTGTTATCGACACTAGATGGCCTTAAGCCATATTTATTGTAATAAGCTCTCTTTTGAGACAACGATGTAATAAGTGTGTGATTGCCACTCTGCTATAAATCCTTCGATGTACTGTGTGGTGTCAGCATTACTGATCCAGGGATGACACCTGAGCACAGAGCGCTTGATCCATTCGGGTCGGGTCGCGACAACTATATGGTTGTATGTGCACCTTGTTGAAAATTATGTTATGTGTTGTCATTCATATGTTATAAACTTGTCGACGTCTATTGTTATGTTGTTTTTAATCAAATTACAAACAAAATGCTGCCGAAATTTTAAATTTTAGGTCGTTTCATTTTTCATTACGTGCTTCCAACCAAACACCAGAACGGAATCGACCCATTCTATTATTTTGCTCCTACCAAACATAGGAATGGAATGGACCCGTTCCTCTGGAATGGAACCATTCCATTCCATGACAGTTGGTCGCCCAACTGAACACAGCCTAAGTTCATAAGAACAGAGTGACGCATTAGGTAAGATGACATGATGTAGAGGGATAAACTCAAGCAATATGATATAATCCCCATCTTTTTATCCTCGATGGCAACAATACAATACGTGTCGTTTCCCTTTCTGTCACTGGGATTGAGCACCGCAAGATTGAACTCAAAGCTAAGCACTTCTCCCATTGCAAGAAAGATCAATCTAGTAGGCCAAACCAAACTGATAATTCGAAGAGATTTACAAAGATGACCAATCATACATAAAAGATTTCAGAGAAGAATCAAATATTGTTCATAGATATACTTGATCATAAACCCACAATTCATTGGATCTCGACAAACACACTGCAAAAAGAGTTACATCGAATAGATCTCCAAGAAGATCGAGGAGAACTTTGTATTGAGATCCAAAGAGAGAGAAGGAGTCATCTAGCTAATAACTATGGACCCGAAGGTCTGAAGTAAACTACTCACACATCATCGGAGGGGCCATGGAGTTGATGTAGAGGCCCTCCGTGATCGATGCCCCCTTCGGTGGAGCTCCGGAAAAGGCCCCAAGATGGGATCTCTTGGGTACAGAAGGTTGGGGCGGTGGAAATAGGGTTTCGTGGTGCTCCTGGATGTTTACAGGGTATATGGGTATATATAGGAGGAAGAAGTAGGTCGGTTGAGCCACGAGGGGCCCACGAGGGAGGAGGGCGCGCCCCCCTACCTCGTGGACTCCTTGTTTGTTTCTTGACGTCCACTCCAAGTCCTCTGGATCATGTTTGTTCCAAAAATAACTCTCTCAAAGGTTTCATTCCGTTTGGATTCCGTTTGATATTCCTTTTCTGCGAAACACTGAAATAGGCAAAAAAACAGCAATTTGCACTGGGCCTTGGGTTAATAGGTTAGTCCCAAAAGTAATATAAAAGTGTAAAATAAAGCCCATTAAACATCCAAAACAGAATATATAATAGCATGGAACAATCAAAAATTATAGATACGTTGGAGACATATCAAGCAACCCCAAGCTTAATTCCTGCTCGTCCTCGAGTAGGTAAATGATAAAAACAGAATTTTTGATGTGGAATGCTTTCTAGCATATTCTTCAATGTAATTTTCTCTATTGTGGCATGAATGTTTAGATCCGAAAGATTCAAGATAAAAGTTTATTGTTGACATAAAAATAGTAATACTCCAAGTATGCTAACCAAGCAATTATGTCTTATCAAACTACCATAGCCAAAGAAAGCTTATCCCTACAAAATCATATAGTTTGTCCATGCTTCATTTTCGTGACACAAAATGCTCTCATCATGCACAACCCCGATGACAAGCCAAGCAATTGTTTCATACTTAGCCTTTTCAAACTCTTTCAAATTTTATGCAATATATGAGCGCGAGCCATGGACATAGCACTATGGGTGGAATATAATATAATGATTGAGGTTGTGTGAGAAGACAAAAAGGGAGAATGTCTCACATTGACACGGCTAATCAATGGGCTATGGAGATGCCCACCGATTGATGTCAATGTAAGGAGTAGGGATTGCCATGCAACGGATGCACTAGAGCTATAAATATATGAAAGCTCATCAAAGGAACTAAGTGGGTGTGCATCCAACTTGCTTGCTCACAAAGACCTAGGGAATTTGAGGAATCCCATCATTGGAATATACAAGCCAAGTTCTATAATGAAAAATTCCCACTAGTATATGAAAGTGACAAAACAAGAGACTCTCTATCATGAAGATCATGGTGCTACTTTGAAGCACAAGTGTGGAAAAAGGATAGTAACATTGTCCCTTCTCTCTTTTTCTCTCATTTTTTATTTGGGCCTTCTTCTCCTTTTTTTGTATGGCCTCCTTTTTATTTATTTATTTATTTTTCGTTCGGAGTCTCATCCCGACTTGTGGGGGAATCATAGTCTCCATCATCCTTTCCTCACATGGGACAATGCTCTAATGATGATCATCACACTTTTACTTACTTACAACTCAAGAATTACAACTCGATACTTAGAACAAAATATGACTCTATGTGAATGCCTCTGGTGGTGTACCAGGATTGCGATGAATCAAGAGTGACATGTATGAAAAAAATTAAGCATGGTGGCTTTGCCACAAATACGATGTCAACTACATGATCATGCAAAGCAATATGACAATGATGATGCGTGTCATAGTAAATGGAATGGTGGAAAGTTGCATGGAAATATATCTCGGAATGGCTACGGAAATGCTATAATAGGTAGGTATGGTGGCTGTTTTGAGGAAGATATAAGGAGGCTTATGTGTGATAGAGCGTATCATATCACGGGGTTTGGATGCACCGGCGAAGCTTGCACCAACTCTCAAGGTGAGAAAGGGCAATGCACGGTACAAAAGAGGCTAGCAATGATGGAAGGGTGAGAGTGCGTATAATCCATGGACTCAACATTAGTCATAAAGAACTCACATACTTATTGCAAAAATCTACAAGTCATCAAAACCAAGCACTACACGCATGTTCCTAGGTGGATAGATTGGTAGGAAAAGACCATCGCTCGTCCCCGACCGCCACTCATAAGGAAAGCAATCAAAGAACACCCCATGCTTCAAATTTGTTACACAATGTTTACCATACGTGAATGCTATGGGACTTGCAAACTTCAACACAAGCATTTCTCAATTTCACAATTACTCAACTAGCACACCTCTAATATTACCACCTTTATATCTCAAAACAACTATCAAGCATCCAACTTCTCTTTAGTATTTAAAATTTATAACCAAAGCAAATTACCATGCTGTTCTAAAGGATTCTCAAAATAATTTAAGTGAAGCATGAGAGATCAATTATTTCTATAAAATAGGACCACCGCCGTGCTCTAAAAGATATAAGCGAAGCACTAGAGCAAAAATTATCCAACTCAAAAGATATAAGTGAAGCACATAGAGTATTCTAATAAATTCCAATTCATGTATGTCTCTCTCAAAAGGTGTGTACAGCAAGGATGATTGTGGTAAACTAAAAAGAAAAGACTCAAATCATACAAGACGCTCCAAGCAAAACACATATCATGTGGTGAATAAAAATATAGCTCCAAGTAAAGTTACCGATGGACGAAGATGAAAGAGGGGATGCCTTCTGGGGCATCCCCAAGCTTAGGCTTTTGGTTGTCCTTGGATTTTACCTTGGGCTGCCTTGGGCATCCTCAAGCTTAGGCTCTTGCCTCTCCTTGTTCCATAATCCATCAAATCTTTACCCAAAACTTGAAAACTTCACAACACAAAACTTAAAAGAAAATCTCACGAGCTCCGTTAGTAAAAGAAAACAAACCACCACTTCAAGTTACTGTAATGAACTCATTCTTTATTTAAATTGGTGTTAAACATACTGTATTCCAACTTTTCTATGGTTCATAAACTCTATTACTAGCCATAGATTCATCAAACTAAGCAAACAACACACGAAAAACAGAATCTGTCAAAAACAGAACAGTCTGTAGTAATCTGTAGGTTTCTAGTACTTATGGAACCCCAAAAATTCTAAAATAAATTTCTGGACGTTTGTAATTTATCTATTAATAATCTGCAAAAACAATTAACTAAATAGCACTCTCCAGTAAAAATGGTAGCAAATCTCGTGAGCACTAAAGTTTCTGCTTTTTACAGCAAGATCGCAAAGACTTTCCCCAAGTCTTCCCAAAGGTTCTACTTGGCACAAACACTAATTAAAATCATAAAACCACATATAAACAGAGGCTAGATGAATTATTTATTACTAAACAGAATCAAAAAGAAAGAAACAAAAAAGTAAAATTGGGTTGCCTCCCAACAAGCGCTATCATTTAACGCCCCTATCTAGGCATAAAAGCAAGGATAGATCTAGGTATTGCCATCTTTGGTATTTATCTTTTTAATGGAGTTATGCTCGGATCCAGGAGGTTCCTTACGTTTCCCTTCATACTCGGAGATTTTTAGATCTAGAGCATCCAACCGCTTATTGCAAAGTGTAATCAATGTATTCATGCGGTGAAGGTTCGCTCCAACATTTTTAAGAGGTTCAATAGACTTTTGCAATTCGCATAATTTCTCTAAGATTTGGGTGCCCTCTTGAGTAGGAAATGGTCCCTTTTGTGGGGGGAAGTACTCCTACTATCCACTCTATAATTTCATAAGCAACACTGGGATCAATATCAATAAAATTCCCTTTGGCGGCAAAATCAAGGAGTTGCCTATGGGGTATGGTGAGCCCAATATAAAAATCGTGAAGTAAAATCTTGGAGTCTCCCTCTATAGTGCAATCATGATAAGATTTTATCATCCTATAGCAAGCATCTTTTGAGTTTTCTCCTTGTCTCTGTTTGAAGTGGAGGACTTCAAAATCGGGAGACAAAGGAGTAGATAAAGAACTAGCCATAATGACGAAGCAAGCGATCCAACACACAAGCAAACAACAAAACAAGCAAAAAGAGACGAACTAGAAAAGAGAAGGGGAACGGAAAAGGAGGGCGAATAAAATGGCAAGGGTAAAGTGGGGGAGAGGAAAACGAGAGGCAAATGGCAAATAATGTAATGTGAAGGATACGAGTTTGTGATGGGTACTTGGTATGTCTTGACTTGTGCGTAGACTCCCCGGCAATGGCACCAGAAATCCTTCTTGCTACCTCTTGAGCACTGCGTTGGTTTTCCCTTGAAGAGGAAAGGGTGATGCAGCAAAGTAGCATAAGTATTTCCCTCATTTTTTTAGAACCAGGGTATCAATCCAGTAGGAGGCCACA
Organism: Triticum urartu; assembly: GCF_003073215.2. Lineage (NCBI taxonomy): Eukaryota > Viridiplantae > Streptophyta > Magnoliopsida > Poales > Poaceae > Triticum > Triticum urartu. The sequence goes on along the minus strand of NC_053027.1, from coordinate 513,138,076 downwards.
CGCAAGTCCCTCGTACCTACACAAACAAATAAGAACCTCGCAACCAACGCGATAAAGGGGTTGTCAATCCCTTCATGGTCACTTACGAGAGTGAGATCTGATAGAGATGATAATATAATTTTTTTGGTATTTTTATGATAAATAGTAAAAGTAAAGATTGTAAAATAAAAGGTAATAGAAATAGCTTGTTAACGGAAGATTAATATAAATGAGAATATATCCGGGGGCCATAGGTTTCACTAGTGGCTTCTCTCAAGATAGCATAAGTATTACGGTGGGTGAACAAATTACTGTCGAGCAATTGATAAAAAAGCGAATAATTATGAGAATATCTAGGCATGATCTTGTATATAGGCATCACATCCGTGACAAGTAGACCAACTCCTGCCCGCATCTACTACTATTACTCCACACATCGACCGCTATCCAGCATGCATCTAGAGTATTAAGTTCATAAGAACAGAGTAACACATTAGGTAAGATGACATGATGTAGAAGGACAAACTCAAGCAATATGATATAAACCCCATCTTTTTATCCTCGATGGCAACAATACAATACGGGTCATTTCCCTTTCTGTCACTGGGATCGAGCACCGCAAGATTGAACCCAAAGCTAAGAACTTCTCCCATTGCAAGAAAGATCAATCTAGTAGGCCAAACCAAACTGATAATTCGAAGAGACTTGCAAAGATAACCATTCATACATAAAAGATTTCAAAGAAGAATCAAATATTGTTCATAGATAGACTTGATCATAAACCCACAATTCATTGGATCTCGACAAACACACCGCAAAAAGAGTTACATCGAATAGATCCCCAAGAAGATCGAGGAGAACTTTGTATTGAGATCCAAAGAGAGAGAGAAGAAGCCATCTAGCTAATAACTATGGACCCGAAGGTCTGAAGTAAACTACTCACACATCATCGAAGGGTCATGGAGTTGATGTAGAGGCCCTCCGTGATCGATGCCCCCTCCGGCGGAGCTCCGGAAAAGGCCCCAAGATGGGATCTCTTGGGTACAGAAGGTTGCGGCGGTGGAAATAGGGTTTCGTGGTGCTCCTGGATGTTTACAGGGTATATGAGTATATATATAGGAGGAAGTAGGTCGGTTGAGCCACGAGGGGGGAGGGCGCGCCTAGGGGGTAGGCGCGCCCCCCTACCTTGTGGACTCCTCATTTGTTTCTTGACGTCCACTCCAAGTCCTCTGGATCACGTTTGTTCCAAAAGTAAGTCTCCCGAAGGTTTCATTCCGTTTGGATTCCGTTTGATATTCCTTTTCTGCGAAACATTGAAATAGGCAAAAAAACAATTTGCACTGTGCCTTGGATTAATAGGTTAGTTCCAAAAATAATATAAAAGTGTAAAATAAAGCCCATTAAACATCCAAAACAGAATATATAATAGCATGGAACAACCAAAGATTATAGATACGTTGGAGACGTATCACTGCTTCTTGAGCTTGAGTTGATTTTTCCCTTGAAGAGGAAAGGGTGATGCAGCAAAGTAGAGATAAGTATTTCCCTCAGTTAAGAACCAAGGCATAAATCCACTAGGAGGCACAAGAAAGTCCCCAATATATGCACCTACACAAACTAACTAACACTTGCACTCAACGCGAAAAAGGGGTTGTCAATCCCTTCACGGCCACTTGCAAGAGTGAGATCTAATAGAGATAGATGTAAAAGATAAGTAAAAGGAAAAATAAAGTAAATACAAATAAATTGCAGCAAGGTATTTTTGTATTTTTAGTTTCATAGATCTAAAAATATATGATGGAGAATAGACCCGGGGGCCATAGGTTTCACTAGAGGCTTCTCTCTTGAAGAAAACATATGGTGGGTAAACAAATTACTGTTGAGAAATTGATAGAAAATCACATAGTTATGACAATATCTAAGGCAATGATCATGAATATAGGAATCACGTCCGTGAGAAGCAGACCGAATCCTACCTGCATCTACTACTATTACACCACACATCGACCAACTCCTGCCTGCATCTAGAGTATTAAGTTCATAAGAACAGAGTAACGCCTTAAGAAAGATGTCATGAAGTAGAGGGATAAGCTCAAGTAATATGATATAAGCCCCATCTTTTTATCCTTAATGGCAACAATACAATACGTGCCTCGCTACCCCTACTGTCACTGGGTGAGGACACCGCAAGATTGAACCCATCACAAATCACCTCTCCCATTGCAAGAAAAACCAATCTAGTAGGCCAAACCAAATCAATAGATCGGAGAGAAATACTAAGCTATCTCAATCATGCATAAAAGAGTTTAGAGAAGACTCAAATAATATTCATAGATAACCTGATTATAAATCCACAATTCATCAGATCTCAACAAATGCACTGCAAAAGAAGATTACATCAAATAGATCTCCAAGAACATCGAAGAGAACATTGTATTGAAGATCAAAGAGAGAGAATAAGCCATCTATCTACTAGTTATGGACACTTAGGTCCATGGTAAACTACTCACGCTTCATGGGAAGGGCATCAAGGTTGGTGTAGAGGCCCTCCGTGATCGAATCCCCCTCCGGTGGAGTGCTTGAAAAGGCCCCAAGATGGGATCTCACGAGAACAGAAGCTTGCAGTGGCGGAAAAGTATTTTTGGTATGCCCTCTGACGTAGGGGGAATATTTGAGAATTTATAGTGGAGGAGTTTGGTTTGGAAGGTCGTCGAGTACCCCACAAGCCTAGGGCACGCCCCTAGGACTTCTGGCCTCCTCATAGGTCTTCTAGCCTCCTCCCGAAGCTTCCTAGGTTTCTTCTGGTCCAAGAAAAATCATCGTAAAGTTTTGTTATGTTTGGACTCTGCTTGATATTGATTTTTGTAAAAGCCAAAAACAAGGAAAAAACAGCAACTAGCACTGAGCACTAGGTTAATAAGTTAGTCCCAAAAAGAATATAAAATAACATATTAATGCATATAAAACATCCAAAACAGATAATATAATAGCGTGGAACAATCAAAAGTTATAGATACATTGGAGACGTCTCATGCTGCTATTGTATATACTCTTGATGATCATAAGGGCATTAGTCCCACTCTTTGTCAGCACAAGATTAATATGGAACCTGATGCTAAACCCGTTGTTGATCACCAACGACGATTGAATCCTAAGATGAAAGAAGTGGTAAGAACTGAAATATTAAAGCCTATGGAAGCAGGTATAACCTATCCCATAGTTGATAGTAGATGGGTAAGTCCTATTCATTGTGTCCCTAAGAAAGGAGGTATTACTGTTGTTCCTAATGATAAAAATGAAGTCATCCCACAAAGAATTGTTACTGGCTATCGAATGGCAATTGATTTTAGGAAATTAAGCAGAGCTACTAGAAAAGATCATTACCCTCTGCCTTTCATTGATCAAATGCTAGAAAGATTATCTAAGAACACACTTTTGTTTTATTGATGGATATTTTGGTTTTCTCAAATACCTGTTTCACAACCTGATACGTCTCCAACGTATCTATAATTTTTTTTTATTGTTCCATGCTATTATATTATTTGTTTTGGTTGTTTTATATGCATTAATATGCTATTTTATATTATTTTTGGGACTAACTTATTAAGCTAGAGCCTAGTGCCAGTTTCTATTTTTTCCTTGTTTTTGAATTTTACAGAAAAGGAATATCAAATGGAGTCCAAACGGAATAAAACTTTCACGATGATTTTTCTTGGACCAGAAGACAACCAGCAAACTTGGAGTTAAAGGCAGGGCAGTCCCGAGGACTCCACAAGCTAGGGGGCGCGACCTGAGGGCTTGTGGGCCCCTCGGAGCTCTCCTAACCCAAATTCTTCCTCTATAAATTCCCAAATATTCCCAAACAACCAGAAGCGTCCATGAAAATACTTTTCCGCCGCCGCAACCTTCTGTTCTCGTGAGATCCCATCTTGGGGCCTTTTCCGGTGATCTGCCGGAGGGGGATTCGATCATGGAGGGCATCTACATCAACCCTATTGCCTTTCCGATGAAGTGTGAGTAGTTTACCACAGACCTATGGGTCCATAGCTAGTAGCTAGATAGCTTCTTCTCTCTCTTTGATTCTCAATACCATGTTCTCCTCGATGTTCTTCGAGATCTATCCGATGTAATCTTCTTTTGTTATGTGTTTGTCGAGATCGACGAATTGTGGATTTATGATCAACTTATGTATGAATATTATTTGAATCTTCTCTGAATTCTTATATGCATGTTTTGATATCTTCGTATTTCTCTTCGAATTACCGGTTTGGTTTGGCCAACTAGATTGGTTTTTCATGCAATAGGAGAGGTGCTTAGTTTTGGGTTCAATCTTGTGTGATTTCACCCAGTGGCAAAGTAGGGGTAGCGAGACAAGTATTGTATTGTTGCCATCAAGGATAAAAATATGGGGTTTTCATCATATTGCTTGAGTTTATCCCTCTACATCATGTCATCTTACTTAAGATGGGTTTGACCGATTACACAAACTCGGTGAGGCCGATTTTGGTAATAATCAAAATAGAGAGTTGGCGAGGCAAACTCGGTGGGGCCAAAATAATTGCAACAGGCAACAGAGAGGTTGCAAGCCCATCTCGGTGAGACCGAGATCCCATCGATGAGACCAAATTGATTAGGGTTTCTGGCAGTGGCTATGTCAAGTGAATTCGGTGGCGCCAGATAGAAAGTTTCGGTGGGGCCGAGTTTGACTTTTGGTTTGGGACATATGCGGATATGAGAAAGTAGTTGAGGGTTTTTTGGAGCATATCACTAAGCACTTTGAGCAAGCAGGCAATTAAGCAACACCTCATCCCCTTTTAACAGTATTGGCTTTCCTATGGACTCAATGTGATCTTGGATCACTAAAATGAAAATGTAGAGTCTTGAGCTTTTGAGCTTGAGCCAATCCTTTGTTCTTAGCATCTTGCAGGGGTTCCATATCCTCTTGTCCACGCCACTCCATTTGTTGAACTTATCTGAAATATACTAGATAAAACATTAGTCCAACAAGAAATATGTTGACATTAATTACCAAAACCACCCAGGGAGCATTTGTGCTTTTAGTCGTGTACCTGAGCATGAACAGGGACAAATCCTATGGAAATATCACTCCGAAGCTTTTGAAAGGTTTCATGCTAGAGATAGAACTGCCCACAAGGTATTACAATCTGGATTTTAATGGCCTACTCTCTTCAAGGATGCCGGTAAGTTCATCTTATCTTGTGATGAATGCCAAATAATAGGTAATATCGGTAAGTGTCAAGAAATGCCTATTAATTATTCACTCGCTATTGAACCATTTGATGTTTGGGGATTTGATTACATGGGACCTTTTCCTTCCTCTAAAGGGTATACACATATTTTGGTTGTTGTTGATTATGTTACTAAATGGGTAGAATATATTCCAACCAGTTGTGATAATCACAACACCTCTATTAAAATGCTTAAGGAAGTTGTTTTCCCAAGGTTTGGAGTCCCTAGATATTTAATGACTGATGGTGGTTCACAATTTATTCATGGTGCTTTCCGTAAGATGCTTGCCAAGTATGATGTTAACCATAGAATTGCATCACCTTATCATCCCCAGTCTAGTGGTCATGTTGAACTTAGCAATAGAGAAATAAAGTTAATCTTGCAAAATACTGTCAATACATCCAGGAAGTATTGGTCTAAGAAATTAGATGATGCACTTTGGGCTTATAGAACAGCATATAAAAATCCTATGGGTATGTCTCCTTATAAAATGGTTTATGGAAAAGCTTGTCATTTGCCTCTTGAGTTAGAACATAAAGCATTTTGGGCAATCAAAGAACTCCACTATGATTTCAAACTTGTCGGTGAAAAGAGGTTATTTGATATTATCTCATTAGATGAATGGAGAACCCAAGCTTATGAAAATGCCAAGTTGTTTAAAGAAAAAGTCAAAAGATGGCATGATAAGAGAATCCAAAAGCGTGAGTTTAAAGTAGGAGAATATGTTCTTTTGTACAACTCTCGTTTCAGATTCTTTGCAGGAAAACTCCTCTCAAAATGGGAAGGACCCTATGTCATCGAGGAGGTTTATCGTTCTTGAGCCATAAAAATAAATGATGCCGAAGGTACTAACCAGAAGGTTGTTAACAGGCAACGAATAAAACATTATATTTCAGGTACGCCCATTAATGTTGAAAGTAATATTATCCAAACTATGACACCGGAAGAACACATAAAAGAGTCCTTCCAGAACACTCCAGAATTGTGAAAATAAGGAGGTACGTGATACGTCTCCAACGTATCTATAATTTTTTAAGTATTCATGTTGTTATTTGATAATTCTTGGGTGTTTTACAATCATTTTATAGCAACTTTATATCATTTTTGGGACTAACCTATTGACCCAGTGCCTAGTGCTAGTTGATGTTTTTTGGTTGTTTTTTACATCGCGGAAAACCAATATTAAACGGAGTCCAAACACCACAAAACGTTTTGTGGATTTTTGATGGACCGGAAGGAACCCAATGGGTCAGAGCTGCACCTGGGGGTGCCCCAAGGGGGGCACAACCCACTAGGGCGTGCCAGGCCCCCCTGGCGTGCCCAAGTGGGTTGTGCCCACCTCGGTGGCCTCCTGCGCCCCTTCTTTGTACTATAAATTCCCAAATATTCCGAAACCCTTGGGGGTTAACCTAGATCAGAAGTTCCGCCATCGCAGGGCTCTGTAGCCATAGAAAACCAATCTAGACCTGTTTCGGCACCCTCCGGAGGGGGGAATCATCTCCGGTGGCCATCTTCATCATCCCGGCGGCCACCACGATGAGGAGGGAGTAGTCCACCCTCGGGGCTGAGGGTTTGTACCAGTAGCTATGTGTTTAATCTCTCTCTCGTGATCTATATCACGGGCTTTGTTAATATAGTCGGATCATATGATGTTTCTCCCCTCTATACTCTTGTTGTGATGAATTGAATCTTTACCCTTTGAAGTTTTGTCATGTCGAATTGAATGTTCAGATTTGAGAACACATGATGTATGTCTTGCCGTATGAATACTTGAGGTGACATTGGGGTATCTTATTGATTCACTTGATATACGTTATGGCACTCAACTTGTGGATCCCCGTGGTGATATTGGGGTAATCTTTGCATAGGGGTTGATGCATGTTTTTATTATCCTTTCTCCCCTAGAAACTTTGGGGCCTCCTTGTAGTTCTCTGTGTGGATTGAGATTATGAATATGAATTTGCTTTGGTGTTATTCTAGTACGAACTCTAGGATAGTTCGAACGGAAACAATAGCTTTGTGTTATTTTAGTACGAACTCTTGAATAGATCGATCGGAAAGAATAGCTTTGAGGTGGCTTCGTACCCTATAAACAATTCCTATATTTTGTTCTCCGCTAATAGGAATTCGGGAGTGATTCTTTGTTACACTTTGAGGGATAATCATATGATCCAACTATGTTAGCACTGTTGGGAGATTGCACTAGTGCAAGTACAAACCCTAGGCCTTGTTTTTAAGCATTGCAATACCGTTTTTGTGCCCGTTTATTATTTGATACCTTGCTGTTTTTATTTATTCAGATTATAAAAATATATTTCTACCATTCGTATTACACTTTTATCACCATCTCTTCGCCGAACTAGTGCACCTATACAATTTGCCATTGTATTGCGTGTGTTGGGGGACACAAGAGATTTCTTGTATTTGATTGCAGGGTCTTTTGAGAGAGACCATCTTCATCCTACAACTCTCACAGATTGATAAACCTTAGGTCATCCACTTCAGGGAAAATTGCTACTGTCCTACAAAACTCTGCGCTTGGAGGCCCAGCACGTGTCTACAAGAATAAAGTTGCGTAGTAGACATCAATACGGTAAGTAAACGGACTTTGAAAAATCCGCAAAAATATTTTTTTGTCAGTTTTGGAATATTTAGAAAAATAGGAAAATAAGAAACTTCCAGGAAGCGTACCCTGGTGGGCACAAGACACCAGGGCGCGCCTGGCATGCCAGGCATGCCCAGGTTGGTTGTGCCCACCTGAAGTACCTTCCGGACTCCGTTTTTCTATAGCTTGCTTGTTTCCCAAGATAAAAAATCTTTATATACCCCCCGAACCTATTGACCACCATATCGCGGAGAAATCCTCTGTTCTCTTTTCTTGCTATTTTTGGTCTAATCTGTTGAGTCAGGCATCATGTCTTCCTCGCCCTCCAACAACGGAGAAGGAGATGCAGGGGTGTTTCAGGATGATCTAAGGGGAGAGGAAGCTGAAGAAGTTACTATGGAGGAAGAAGAGGAAAATCCTTTTGGGGTTCACTCCCCGACTTCCGAGAGAGGGACATTGGCTAGCATCTCCACTCACCCAAATCCTCATCAAGCTATCATATCATCAAATAATCAAGAGAGCTTTGAAGAAGTTAGCAGCGCTGCACCATCAGATTCATCAAAGTGGGCGAGGAGAACACGAAGTTTTTCCACGCCATGGCTACTGAGCGCTACCGAAGGAATACCATCACCTCCATTAAAAATGCTGCAGGTGAGGTGGTGACTGATCACCACCAGTTAGCTTCCATGTTTTGGTCAGATTTCAAGCAACGTATGGGCCAAGCCAAGGGTATTCGCATGACCTTTGATCTTGACAACCTGCTGTCTAGAGTTGAGGGACTTGATGGGTTAACCAGGCCTTTCTCTGATGATGAAGTGGAGGAGGTCATTAAACATTTACCGTCAGACTGCGCCCCTGGCCCGGATGGATTTACTGGCCTTTTTCTCTGGAAATGTTGGAGTGTTCTTAAGCCAGATTTTATGAAGCTAGTTACTGAGTTCTATGAGGGAAAATGCAGCCTCGAATGTTTAAACATGTCTCTCATTACCCTCATTCCTAAGAAGTTAAGTCCGGAGTTTGTTGGTGACTTTCGGCCAATCTCTTTAACTAATACATGTTTAAAATTCTTGACCAAGCTTCTGGCGAATCAGTTGCAGAAGGTAATCCTCAAATGCATCCACCGTAACCAATATGGTTTCCTCAAGTGTCTCTCTATCCAGGACTTTCTTGAATGGTGTTTTGAATATATACACCAGTGCAAAGCTTCAAAGAGGCCCATTGTTCTATTGAAACTGGATTTCACAAAAGCGTTTGACACGATTGAGCATGATGCCATCCTCACAATTCTTAAACACAAGGGCTTTGATGATCGTTGGAATGGCTGGGTGAGTAACCTCCTATCGTCTGGTTCTTCTGCGGTATTGTTAAATGGAGTCCCTGGCCAACATTTTCAATGTAAATGTGGTGTTCGGCAAGGCGATCCCCTATCACCTCTCCTCTTTGTCATTGCGGTGGATCTTCTACAATCTGTGGTAAATGATATGTGCGCCCGTAATATCCTCAGCTTGCCAATCCCAACGAGATCTAATGACTACCCGATCGTCCAATATGCGGATGATACTCTCATAGTTTTGCCAGCGGTTGACAGCCAACTGATTGCTCTCAAGGATATGCTACACAACTTTGCTGCATCCACGGGTCTGCGTGTCAACTTTAGTAAATCCTCTCTCATCCCGATGAACATGTCTGAGGAAGAAGGTGCTCGTATTGCTGCTTTACTGGGATGCTCTGTTGGATCAATGCCATTTACTTACCTTGGTCTGCCCATGGGTACTTCTAGACTGACCATTTATGATCTGCTGCCTCTTGTTGATCGCATTGAGAGAAGACTGTCTGCTACTTCCTGTCTCCTCAACCAAGGCAGTCGGCTTCAACTTCTGTAGTCTGCCCTCACGTCCATGCCCATTTACTTTCTCTGCTCCTTATCAATACCATAGGGTATCCTAAAGCAGATTCGAAGGATTGAACGGCAGTGTCTGTGGAGGGGGAATTCTGAAGCACCAAGACAATCTCTAGCTGCATGGGAACTGGTATGCAGACCAAAAAAGTATGGGGGGCTAGGAGTCACTCATTTGGGCGTGCAAAATGAAGCTCTTCTGCTCAAGCACCTGTTCAAGTTCTTCAACAAGAAAGATGTTCCATGGGTAAATCTCATTTGGGATTCCTACTATCATTCCTCACCTCCACAAGTCACTCAACTCTGTGGCTCCTTTTGGTGGCGCGATGTGCTCAAGTTGTATGAAAAGTTTGTTTTGCTGGCCACACCACAAGTACATGCTGGAGATACTGTGGTTTTTTGGCTTGATCGTTGGCAAATTGACAACAGAATGATTGCTCTTAAAGATCGATTCCCTAGACTTCATTCATTTGCCATTGATGACACAATAACAGTCAAAGACTTTTTTTCCTATCAGTCGGCTGTGGAAGGTTTTCATCTACCTTTCTCTTTGGAGGCACATTTTGAACTAACACAACTACAGAGCTTGTTACAGCCCATAAGTCTGCAGTCAGAGGAGAATGATGTTTGGAAATGGCCATCCAAATCTGGAGAATATCAATCTAAACTCTATTATGAGTTCACCTTCTCCCATTTGAGGATTGACCCTATGTTCAAGTATATTTGGAAAAGTTCCTGTACCCTCAAGATCAAGGTTTTTGGATGGCTTTTATTGATGGATCGCCTCAACACACGAGACATGATGCAGAGAAGACACTGGAATATCCAGGATGATACTTGTGTGCTATGCCAATCTTCACTTCATGAAGATAGAGTCCACCTCTTTTTCTCTTGCAACTTTAGTCAAAGAGTTTGGAATTATCTTGGGATTTCCTGGTCAGCGGCATCCACTCAATCTACTTACACAATGGCTGCGGATTCTAGGAGAGATTTCAACAAACCTTTCTTTTCTGAGGTGGTCTTTACTGTCACTTGGAACATTTGGACGCAGAGAAATGGCAAGATCTTCAGAAATGAGAATCCAAGTTTTAGAGCTTGGAGGAGGAATTTTGTACATGATATCACATTACTAGCTCATAGAATCAAATGTAAATATAGAGACAGTTTAATAGCTTGGATAGCCTCCCTCCCCTAACTCTCTTTGTAAGTATGATAGCTCTCCTTTGTTTTTTTCCTTTGCTCCTTTTTGTACAGAGAACCTCTTGTTTTGTTTTGAATAAAGAGATGTGAGGCTGTTGCCTTGCAGTATATAGTCAAAAAAAGAGAGCTTTGAAGTGCAAGAAGAAACCCCACCAAGAAGGCCTTTACACAGGTTACATCGTAATCATTTTCGTAATTTGATTCATAACTATGGGTTCAAGAATACTCCTCATAGGCACATACCGTCCAATTGGGACATATCTCGCCCGAGAGAAAACAGTGCAGGAACAAATCCCTAGGGCCCGGAAAATAAGCACATATGGCTGAAGTGAAGAAAAACAGTGAGTTACATAATCAAGCCCTTCGTAAGATCCAAGGTTTGAAAGATCTACTCGTGGTTATATTGGAGAATACTACACCACTACCACCTTCTTCTTCATCACCAAAAGAGAATTGAGTATCGGGTATGTGTTGGTGAACGTAGTAATTTCAAAAATTTCCTACGCACACGCAGGATCATGGTGATGCATAGCAACGAGAGGGGAGAGTGTTGTCTACATACCCTTGTAGACCGTTCGCGGAAGCGTTATATCAACGCGGTTGATGTAGTCGTACGTCTTCACGATCCGACCAATCCAAGTACCGAAAGCACAGCACCTCTGAGTTCTGCACACGTTCGGTTCGGTGACGTCCTCGCCTTCTCGATCCAGCAAGAGGGGCGAAGTAGTAGATGAGTTCCGGCAGCACGACGGCGTGGTGACGGTGTTGGTGAAGAACAATCTCTGCAGGGCTTCGCCTAAGCACTACGAAAACTATGACGGAGGATAAACTAGAGGGGACGGGGTTGCCGGCACACGGCTTGGTGTTTCTTGATGTGTCTTTGGTGCTAGCCCTGCCCCTCTATTTATATGTTGAGCCCTCGGGTCGAAACTTGGAGCAAAAGCCTCCTCAAAGTCGGTTTTGCCCGAAAGGCAAGAGTCCCTCTCGGACTCCAGGACCAAACGCCACAATCCTTGGCGTCTGGCCCAGACGCCATGGGCCTCGGCATCTGGCCCAGGGCCAGACGCCAGGGTCTCCGGCGTTTGGCCCCCTGGTCTCCGCAAAACTCCTTTTGCACCGACTTATAGCCCCATGGGCCTGACCCCTTGGCCAAACCATATCAGCCAATATATGAATCTTTACCTCCGGACCATTCCGGAGCTCCTCGTCGTGTCTGTGATCTCATCCGGGACTCCGAGCAACATTTGGTCACCAACATACATAACTCATATAATACTATATCGTCAACAAACATTAAGCGTGCGGACCCTATGGGTTTGAGAACTATGTAAACATGACCGAGACACCTCTCTGGTCAATAACCAATAGCGGGACCTGGATGCCCATATTGGCTCCTACATATTCTACGAAGATCTTTATCGGTCAGACCGCATAACAACATACGTTGTTCCCTTTGTCATCGTATGTTACTTGCCCGAGATTCGATCGTCGGTATCTCAATACCTAGTTCAATCTCGTTACCAGCAAGTCTCTTTACTCGTTCCGTAATACATCATCCTGCAACTAACTCATTAGTTGCAATGCTTGCAAGGCTTATAGTGATGTGCATTACCGAGTGGGCCCAGAGATACCTCTCCGACAATCAGAGTGACAAATCCTAATCTCGAAATACGCCAACCCAACAAGTACCTTCGGAGACACCTGTAGAGCACCTTTATAATCACCCAGTTACATTGTGACGTTTGGTGGCACACAAAGTGTTCCTTCGGTAAACGGGAGCTGCATAATCTCATAGTCATAGGAACATGTATAAGTCATGAAGAAAGCAATAGCAACAAACTAAACAATCAAGTGATAAGCTAACGGAATGGGTCAAGTCAATCACATCATTCTCCTAATGATGTGATCCCGTTAATCAAATGACAACTCATGTTTATGGTTAGGAAACTTAACCATCTTCGATCAACGAGCTAGTCAAGTCGAGGCATACTAGTGAGACTCTGTTTGTCTATGTATTCACACATGTATTGTGTTTCCGGTTAATACAATTCTAGCACGAATAATAAGCATTTATCATGAAATAAGGAAATAAATAATAACTTTATTATTGCCTCTAGGGCATATTTCCTTCAGTCTCCCACTTGCACTAGAGTCAATAATCTAGTTCACATCTCCATGTGATTTAACACCAATAGTTAACATCACCACGTGATTAACACCCATAGTTCACATTGTCATGTGACCAACACCCAAAAGGTTTACTAGAGTCAATAATCTAGTTCACATCGCTATGTGATTAACACACACAGAGTACTAAGGTGTGATCATGTTTTGCTTGTGAGAGAAATTTAGTCAACGGGTCTGCCACATTTAGATCCGTATGTATTTTGCAAATTTCTATGTCAACAATGCTCTGCACGGAGCTACTCTAGCTAATTTCTCCCACTTTCAATATGTATCCAGATCAAGACTTAGAGTCATCTGGATCAGTGTCAAAATTTGCATCGACGTAACCTTTTACGACGAACCTTTTTGTCACTTCCATAATCGAGAAACATATCCTTATTTCACTAAGGATAATTTTGACCGCTGTCCAGTGATCTACTCCTAGATCACTATTGTACTCCCTTGCCAAAAACAGTGTAGGGTATACAATAGATCTGGTACATAGCATGGCATATTTTATAGAACCTATGGCCAAGGCATAGGGAATGACTTTCATTCTCTTTCTATCTTTTGCCGTGGTCGGGCTTTGAGTCTTACTCAATTTCACACCTTGTAACACAGGCAAGAACTCTTTCTTTGACTATTCCATTTTGAACTACTTCAAAATCTTGTCAAGGTATGTACTCATTGAAAAACTTTATCAAGCGTCTTGATCTATCTCTATAGATCTTGATGCTTAATATGTAAGCAGCTTCACCGAGGTCTTTGTTTGAAAAACTCCTTTCAAACACTCCTTTATGCTTTGCAGAATAATTCTACATTATCTCCGATCAACAATATGTTATTCACATATACTTATCAGAAATGTTGTAGTGCTCCCACTCACTTTCTTGTAAATACAGGCTTCACCGCAAGTCTGTATAAAACTATATGCTTTGATCAACTTATCAAAGCTTAAATTCCAACTCCGAGATGCTTGCACCAGTCCATATATGGATTGCTGGAGCTTTCATATTTTGTTAGCACCTTTAGGATTGACAAAACCTTCTGGTTGCATCATATACAACTCTTCTTTAATAAATCCATTAAGGAATGCAGTTTTGTTTATCCATTTGCCAGATTTCATAAAATGCGGCAATTGCTAACATGATTCAGACAGACTTAAGCATACATACAAGTGAGAAACTCTCATCGTAGTCAAAACCTTGAACTTGTCGAAAACCTTTTGCAACAATTATAGCTTTGTAGATAGTAACACTACTATCAGCGTCCGTCTTCCTCTTGAAGATCCATTTAATCTCAATGGCTCGCCGATCAATGGGCAAGTCAATCAAAGTCCATACTTTGTTCTCATACATGGATCTCATCTCAGATTTCATGGCATCAAGCCATTTCGCGGAATATGGGCTCATCATCACTTCCTCATAGTTCGTAGGTTTGTCATGGTCAAGTAACATGACCTCCAGAACAGGATTACCGTACCACTCTGGTGCGGATCTTACTCTGGTTTACCTACGAGGTTCGGTAGTAACTTGATATGAAGTTACATGATCATCATCATTAGCTTCCTCACTAATTGGTGTAGTAGTCACAGGAACAGATTTCTGTGATGAACTACTTTCCAATAAGGGAGCAGGTACAATTACCTCATCAAGTTCTACTTTCCTCCCACTCACTTCTTTCGAGCGAAACTCCTTCTCTAGAAAGGATCTATTCTCAGCAACAAATTTGCCTTCGGATCTGTGATAGAAGGTGTACCCAACAATTTCGTTTGGGTATCCTATGAAGATGCACTTCTCCGATTTGGGTTCAAGCTTATGAGTTTGAAACTTTTTCACATAAGCATCGCCGCCCCAAACTTTAAGAAACGACAACTTTGGTTTCTTGCCAGACCACAATTCATAAAGCGTCGTCTCAACAGATTTTGATGGTGCCCTATTTAACGTGAATGTAGCTGTCTCTAATGCATAACCCCAAAACGATAGTGGTAAATCAATAAGAGACATCATAGATTGCACTATATCAAATAAAGTACGGTTATGACATTCGGACACACCATTACGTTGTGGTGTTCCAGGTGGCATGAGTTTGTGAAACTATTCCACATTGTTTTAATTGAAGACCAAACTCGTAACTCAAATATTTTACTTCTGCGATCATATCATAGAAACTTTTATTTTTGTTACGATGATTCTCCACTTCACTATGAAATTCTTTGAATTTTTCAATGTTTCAGACTTGTGTTTCATCAAGTAGATATACTCATATCTGCTCAAATCATCTGTGAAGATCAGAAAATAATGATACCTGCCGCGAGCCTTAATATTCATCGGACCACATACATCAGTATGTATGATTTCCAACAAATCTGTTGCTCGCTCCATTGTTCCGGAGAACGGAGTCTTAGTCATCTTGCCCATGAGGCATGGTTCGCAAGCATCAACTGATTCATAATCAAGTGATTCCAAAAGCCCATCAGCATGGATTTTTCTTCATGCGCTTTACACCAACATGACCTAAACGGCAGTGCCACAAATAAGTTGCACTATCATTATTAACTTTGCATCTTTTGGCTTTAATATTATGAAAATGTGTATCACCACGATCGAGATCCAATAAACCATTTTCATTGGGTGTATAACCATAGAAGGTTTTATTCATGTAAACAGAATAACAATTATTCTTAACTTAAATGAATAACCGTATTGCAATAAACATGATCAAATCATATTCATGCTCAATGCAAACACCAAATAACACTTATTTAGGTTCAACACTAATCCCGAAAGTATAGGGAGTGTGCGATGATGATCATATCATTCTTGGAACTACTTCCAACACACGTCATCACTTCACCCTTAACTAGTCTCTGTTCATTCTGCAACTCTTGTTTCAAGTTACTACTCTTAGCAACTGAACTAGTATCAAATACCGAGGGGTTGCTATAAACACTAGTAAAGTACACATCAATAACATGTATATCCAATATACCTTTGTTCACCTCGCCATCCTTCTTATCCGCCAAATACTTGGGGCAGTTCCGCTTCTAGTGACCAGTCCCTTTGCAGTAGAAGCACTCAGTCTCAGGCTTAGGTCCAGACTTGGGATTCTTCACTTAAGCAGCAACTTGCTTGACGTTCTTCTTGAAATTCCCTTTCTTCCCTTTGCCATTTTTGAAACTAGTGGTCTTTGTCAACCATCAACACTTGACGCTTTTCTTGATTTCTACCTTTGTCGGTTTCAGCATCACGAAGAGCTTGGGAATTACTTTTGTCATCCCTTGCATATTATAGTTCATCACTAAGTTCTAGTAACTCGGTGATAGTGACTAGAGAACTTTGTCAATTACTCTCTTATCTAGAAGATTAACTCCCACTTGATTCAAGCAATTGTAGTACTCAGACAATCTGAGCACATGCTCACTGGTTGAGCTATTCTCCTCCATCTTTTAGGCAAAGTACTGTCAGAGGTCTCATACCTCTCGACACGGGCATGAGTATGAAATACCAATTTCACCTCTTGGAACATCTTATATACTCCATGGCGTTCAAAACGTCTTTGAAGCCCCGATTCTAAGCCGTTAAGCATGGTGCACTAAACTATCAAGTAGTCATCATATTGAGCTAGCCAAACGTTCATAACATCTGCATCTGCTCCTGTAATAGGTTTGTCACCTAGCGGTGCATCAAGGACATAATTCTTCTATGCAGCAATGAGGATAAACCTCAGATCACGGATCCAATCCGCATCATTGCTACTAACATCTTTCAACTTAGTTTTCTCTAGGAACATAACAAAAATAAAACAGGGGAGCTAAACGCGAGCTATTGATCTACAACATAGATATGCTAATACTACCAGGACTAAGTTCATGATAAATTTAAGTTCAATTAATCATATTACTTAAGAACTCCCACTTAGATAGATATTCCTCTAATCCTCTAAGTGATCACGTGATCCATATCAACAAAACCATGTCCGATCATCACGTGAGATGGAGTAGTTTCAACGGTGAACATCACTATGTTGATCATATCTACTATATGATTCACGCTCGACCTTTCGGTCTCCGTATTCCGAGGCCATATCTGTTATATGCTAGGCTCGTCAAGTTTAACCTGAGTATTCCGCGTGTGCAAGTGTTTTGCACCCGTTGTATTTGAACGTAGAGTCTATCACACCCAATCATCACGTGGTGTCTCAGCACGAAGAACTTTCGCAACAGTGCATACTCAGGGAGAACACTTATACTTTGATAATTTAGTGAGGGGTCATCTTATAATGCTACCGTCAATAAAAGTGTAACATCCCAAATTTTCAATTTGGAATGTTATACATTAGATCATCATTGCATATCATATTTTATTTTGCATTTTGGTTGATCCTAGAAATTCTACGCAACTCAATGACCCACGGAGAGAGTTGGGGATTTCGTTATTTTCATATTTGAGTTTTCTCAAATTTTGAGAATAGGATCATTTGATTTTATTTATTTTATCATCAATTATTTCTATTACAAAAATATGAGAGAGGGAATAAAATGACTTTCCCAAAATAAAGAAATATTGAGGATCAAATAATAAAATCAAATAAGATTTTATTTCGGAGTTTTTCGGTGTTTTATTTGAATTTAGGAAAAATGTGCATTTTTCAAAATTGCATTTAGGTCCCAAATAAATGTTCACCTTGTGCGGCTTGATTTTAGAAGCCTGTGAAAATTTATTTCAGAATTTTTGGAGTCCGTTTAGTATTTCTTTTTATTTTTCTTCTGCGCGTAATATTTAAAAAAACGCGCACCGACCTAACCGGGCCGTGTCCGCCTGGGACTCTGGCCCGGCAGGCTTTATAAGCCGAGGCAACCCACCCGGGGCAAACCCTAGCCGCCAGCCCCGCCTCGCCACCCGCGCCGCCGCCGCACGCTCGCCGAGGTTTGCCGCTGCCTTGATTTCCGTGCCGCCGTTTTTTTTCGAAAAACCGTTCGGTTTTTCCGTCAGTTTTTTATTCGGTTTTTTTAAAATAGATCGGTTTTTTTGATTTATTTAAATAGCGAGCATTCGTCCGTTCATTCGTTGTAACGAACGTTCGTTGTTTTTCTTTTTCTCGGATTTAATCCGCGATTTTTCTGATCGCGATTCCTGATCCGATTTTCGTTTTAGTATAATTTTTCGCTCGTTTATCGGAATCAGGCGATTCAAGCACCTGGAGTTTCGTCTCGAAACCCTCTATCCATTTAACCAACTTAAACAAGATTTTGCTACTGTAAAATTTGCCCTAGATCTAGATTAGTAGAACAAAGTTGTTTTCTTTCGCCGTTTGACTTTTGTCGCTTCGTTCGATTTGATTCTTTTTGCCAACCGGAGTTCTTAAGTTGAACCTTATGGTTAGATCTCTTATTCGAGTTTTACCTGTGCATTAGATGAGTACTTATTATATGCTTGTTTGTTCGTCTGCGATAGAGTACCTGGAGTGCGCCGCTTGTTACCTCGAATCTCTAGGTTTCCCGGATCATCAGCAAGGCAAGTAACACTTTGATCATACCTTTCCTACTACCCAGTTTTATTGCATTAGATCAATCCTCACACATTGCATGGTTAGGATCTAATAAATTGTGGGATGGGAAGTAGATGAGGTAGTACCTATTACCTGTTTATTATCAAACCTTTGGGAGTTACTTCTACGTTTGCTTATTATGCCATGCTATGCTAGTAGACGTGGATTGGGTGAGTGATATCCATGACAGATGTGAGTTTTGTTAATTAATGGTTTATCTAAGGTGGCAACTTAAACACACATCTGGGTGGATTGAGGCACCTGGGTATTCCAGGACTTGCCTGTTTTCTTTTGGACCGCCACCCAGGCTCAAGACTATTCATACTAGAAACTTCCATGTGCAGCCACAAGCTATTATGGGCTCTAGCATAGTTGACTAAGTCGTGCGAACTCTTACAGTGGTAGACTAGCAGATGTAGGGGATGTAGGTGGTACGGTCTACCCGATCGTAAGGTGCTAGCGCTTCTGAAAGACTATGTCTCGGTCATCCGTCTTCTCAAACCCATTGTAGTGCGAGAAACCAAACGAAGGAGATCGAGTCTTGTGGGGAAAAGTGTGCAAACCTCTGCAGAGTGTAATAAACTAATCATGGTTAGCCGTGTCCCCGGTTATGGAACATCTTGAGTATCTAGTACCTTGGATTATCATGTGAATCTCAACATGTTACTCTAAATTAATTTTGTTGGGTTTTGTTTAATGATGATGCTTAATTGGGATTGAGAATGCTGTCAACCATTCTCAATGTTTAACAACTACCATGATAGTTAAATAAATTTATTCCTTTGTAGTAGGGAAAAATTGGCTTTACGCAAAACTGTAACCATAGAGCTTTCCACCAGCCAAATATGCATATAGTATAGCTGTTTCATTCCATTACTCTCTATGTGTTACCTTGCCAGCATATTCCATGTGCTGACCCGTTTCGGGCTGCAACGTTAATGTTGCAGACTTTTCAGACATGATTAAGGAGTTTTAGGTCGTGTCCTATACTCAGTGATGCCGTTGGAGTTGATGGACTCACTTATCTTCCAAGCCTTCCGCTGTTATCGTTATTAGATGGCCTTAAGCCATATTTATTGTAATAAGTTCTCTTTTGAGACACTCGATGTAATAAGTGTGTGATTGCTACTCTGCTATAAATCCTCCGAGTACTGTGTGGTGTTAGCATTACTGATCCAGGGATGACACCGAGCACAGAGATCAGACTGTTTGAGGTCTGGTCGCTACAGAGATGGTATCAGAGCACACGCTGACTGTAGGACACGACCACTAAGCTAAAAGACCTAGATCACTATCCATTCTCTTCTCTTCTGACATCTCATCTTTTCTACTCTTTTAGGATGGCGGATGCAAGGAACAAGTTCACGCAACCGGATGCAGATACACCCTTTGGACGTCACTTGAAGGAAGTCACTAGATACCTGAATATAGGAGTACCAAGCTTCACCGGAACCTACAAGGCCACTTTACCTGAAGAAGAGCGCTGGATGATTCAAGTTCAAGTTCCAGGAAGGACGTTCATGCCAGTCACTGAGCCCATAGAGTTTTCTTTTGATGCACCAACTTGGAGTTTAGGAAAGAGCATGGCAGCTCACATCGCCATGGGACGCATTTGAGAAGTCTACCGCAAGGATCTCAAGGATACTATCTACCAGATTTGTGGGCGCCGAGATGAACACTGGGAGATGATCAGCACCAGGAAGGATAGATCAATCGCAGCTTTTATCCAGGAGTTAAACCAGCACATTCGACAACAGGAGAACCAGATGTGCGCCGACATGATAGATCTGAAGAAGGCTAAGACTAGAATCAAGGAACTGGAGGAAGAACTCAAGGCTACACGTGAAGATTATGAAGAAGAAATTGAAGTATTGGTGGAGAAGAATGACGACTTGATCAAGAAGATTGGAATATTTATGGGAGGCCCTACGCCAGTAGATGAAGACGAAGAACCCAAGGAGATTAGCTCGGAAGACTACATCATCATCGACGGCACCGATTCGGATCCAGATAGTAGCGATGATGACTATGTTGATGAAGCTGGAGCAGATATCATGGAGTCTGCAACCGAAGAATATTTCTAGTATACCACCTCATCAGTAGTAGTAGTCCACCATGTAAATATAGTAGTCCGAGCACTTTTGCGATAGATAGATCGATTGTATGCCCTTGTTTGATTGAATGAAGTGAATTGTTTGCTTTTGCCTCATGTGCATATGGATAGTGTTTTCTCCTTAGACCCCCTCTATTCTTACATCTCATCTTTTCTAAACCCCTCAGATGCCTCCGAGATGTGACCCCGGATTTACCTTTCCACCGGAGCTCACCCAGTTGATCCAGCAGCAGAACACATTGATGCAGTTTTAGATTAGACCCCCTCTATTCTTACATCTCATCTTTTCTAAACCCTCAGATGCCTCCGAGACGTGACCCCGGATTTGCCTTTCCACCGGAGCTCACCCAGTTGATCCAGCAGCAGAACACATTGATGCAGTTGCTAGTCCAGAATCAGAATCAGGGGAACAACAACAACAACACCACCACCACCACCACCTGTTGACCACTTAGCCCGTTTTCTTAGGCTGAATCCGCCGGTGTTTTCCAGTAGCACCGAGCCGATAGTAGCAGATGATTGGCTCCGCAAGACAGCTAGGGAGTTGACCACAGCAGGATGCACAGATGCGGAGAAGGTGAAGTTTGCCGCACATCAGTTAGAAGGACCCGCAGCATCATGGTGGGAGAATTTCACAGCCACTTTCCCTGTCGACACTGTCACATGGGACCAGTTTCAGCAGGCTTTTCGTACTGCCCATGTTTCAGCAGGAGCTATGGCCATGAAGAAGCGTGAGTTTCGCAACTTGCGCCAAGGAGGACGGACAGTTGGCCAGTATGTGGAGGACTTTAGTAAATTAGCACGTTATGCCCCAGATGACGTTGCTACGGATGCAGCTAAGCAGGAGAAGTTTCTGGAAGGACTGAATGATGAGTTGAGCATGCAGTTGATGGTAGCAACCTTCAACAACTACCAGGAGTTGGTAGATCGTGCTCTTATGATTGAAGGGAAGCAGCAGCAAATTGAGAATCGCAAGAGGAAGTATGGACAAGGAAGTACAATTCAGGAGCTCAGCAGAAGCCACGTTTTACCCCTAGACCGGGAGGACATTTTCAGCATACCCATGGAGGAGGTAGCTCGCACAATCACAATGGCACCAAGAATGGTAATGGCAATGGAGGAAGCAACGGCCAGAACCGCACCAACCCATCAACCCCAGCCAAGAAGGACCTAAGCCAAGTCACTTGCTTTAAGTGTCAGAAGACCGGACATTATGCCAATGAATGTCCTGAAGGCCAAAATGGCAATGGAAGTTCTGGGAAGAAGCCGAACCCTTTCAACAGGGGACAGGTGAACCACGTTAGCGTGGAGGAGGTTGAAGCTCAGCCCGATGCAGTAATAGGTAAGTTTTTGGTTAAGCCATTTACTGCACTCGTTCTTTTTGATACTGGTGCATCGCATTCATACATCTCAAGGGGATTTGTGGATAAGTATAACCTATCAACCCAAGCCCTTAGGTCACCCATGTTAGTAACCTCTCCTGGAGCAGAGTATATGGCTAGTCTATGGTGTGATCGGTTACCATTAAGGATTGGTAACTATGTTTTTCCCTCAGACCTAATAGTATTGGAATCTCAAGGATTGGATGTGATATTAGGCATGGATTGGTTATCAAAGTATGAAGGGAATATTGAATGTGCTAGTAAGTCAATTTTGCTTACCACCCCAGAAGGGAGAAGGATCAAGTATGTATCCCGGCATGTGCCAAAGAGGACTCAAGTAAATTGCCTAACAGGAGTTGTGCAGGAGGAAGTACCAGTGGTAAGGGATTTCCCTGAAGTATTTCCAGAAGATTGCCAGGCATGCCACCGGATAGAGATATTGAGTTTTTGATTGAGCTATTGCCAGGCACAGGGCCAATATCAAAGAGACCATATAGGATGCCAACAAAGGATTTGGTGGAAATTAAGAAGCAGATTAAGGAGTTACTGGATAAAGGATATATTCGCCCAAGTTCTTCGCCTTGGGGATCGCCAGTACTTCTGGTGGAGAAGAAGGATGGATCGTTAAGGATGGTTGTTGATTATCGAGGATTGAATGAAGTAACGATCAAGAACAAGTACCCACTACCAATGATCAACGATCTGTTTGATCGATTGCAAGGAGCTAAGGTATTTTCCAAGATCGACCTGCGATCAGGATACCACCAGTTGAAGATTCGAGAACAGGATATTCCGAAGATAGCTTTTACCACCAGGTATGGGCTGTACGAGTATACTGTTATGTCATTTGGTCTGACTAACGCACCTGCCTATTTTATGAACATGATGAACAAAGTGTTTATGGAGTTCTTGGATAAGTTTGTCATAGTGTTCATTGATGATATCTTGGTTTACTCGAAGAATGAAGAGGAACACAAGGAGCATTTGCGTTTGGTACTTGGAAAGCTCAAAGAACATCAATTATATGCCAAGTTCAGCAAATGTGAGTTTTGGTTGAAGGAAGTAGGATTCCTCGGACACGTTATATCTGGAGAAGGTATAGCAGTTGATCCCACTAAAGTTGATACCGTGACCAAGTGGGAAGCCCCAACAACAGTTGGAGAGATCCAGAGTTTTCTTGGACTCGCAGGATACTACCAGAGATTTATTGAGAATTTCTCAAAGATTGCGAAGCCTATGACTGAGTTGTTGAAGAAAGATACCAAGTTCATATGGATGGAGGAATGTGAGGCTAGTTTCTAGGAGTTGAAGAAATGTTTGGTTACCTCACCAGTGTTGATTTTGCCAGACCAGACCAAAGATTATGAGATGTATTGCGACGCTTCACGTCGAGGACTTGGAGCAGTGCTTATGCAGGAAGGGAGAGTTGTTTCATATGCCTCAAGGCAACTGAAGCCTCATGAGTTAAATTATGCCACGCATGATTTGGAGTTAGCAGCCATAGTGCATGCTTTGAAAACATGGAGGCATTTCCTCATTGGAAATCATTGTGAGGTGTACACGGATCATAAGAGTTTGAAGTACATTTTCACACAGAAGGAGTTGAATCTCAGACAAAGGAGATGGTTGGAGCTCATCAAGGATTATGATATGAAATTGCATTATCACCCCGGAAAGGCTAATGTAGTAGCTGACGCATTAAGCCGTAAGAGCCATGTCAATACATTAATGACAGGAGAAATACCCAAGGAGTTAGCAGAAAATCTTTGTGAACTATGTTTGGAAATAGTTCCGAGAGGCTATGTAGCCGCATTGGAGATTCAGTCAACTTAGATGGATAGAATCAGGGAAGCTCAAAGGAATGACAAAGAGATTTCCGCTATAAAGGAGAAACTTAGTAAAGGAAAAGCTAAAGGATTTCATGAGGATGAGCACGACACCCTATGGTTTGAAGACCGTGTTTACGTGCCCAATAACCCGGAGATCAGGAAGTTGATTTTGCAAGAGGCACACGTTTCACCGTATTCAATTCACCCAGGAAATACCAAGATGTATTTGGATTTGAAGGATATTTTCTGGTGGACCGGAATGAAAAAGGATATTGCGGAGTATGTAGCAGTTTGTGATGTATGTCAGAGAGTAAAGGCAGAGCATCAGAAGCCAGCAGGATTGTTACAACCATTGCCGATACCCGAATGGAAGTGGGATAAGCTAGGCATGGATTTTATCACGGGATTGCCCAGGACTCGTTCAGGCTATGACTCGATTTGGGTTGTAGTTGATCGATTGACGAAAGTAGCTCATTTCATCCCAATAAAGACCACTTACACCAGTGCTAAGTTGGCAAAGATATACATGACCAGGATCGTATGTCTGCATGGAGTTCCAAGGAGTATCGTATCAGATAGAGGAACCCAGTTTACCTCAAAGTTCTGGAAGCAGTTGCACGAAACTTTGGGTACCAGGCTAGAGTTCAGTACATCTTTTCATCCACATACAGATGGACAGACCGAGAGAGTAAATCAGATTTTGGAGGATATGCTGAGAGCTTGTGCGCTAGATTATGGATCTAGGTGGGACGATAATTTGCCAAATGCAGAGTTCTCTTACAACAACAGTTACCAAACCAGTTTAAGGATGGCCCCTTTCGAAGCCTTGTACGGAAGGAGGTGCAGGACACTGTTGTCATGGGACGAGGTTGGAGACCGCCAGTTGTTTGGACCTGACTTGATTAAAGAGTCTGAACAGAAGGTGAAGTTGATTCGCGATAGGCTCAAGGTAGCCCAGTCCAGACAGAAGAGTTATGTAGATTCTAAACGCAAGGAGACCGTTTACGAAGTCGGGGATAGAGCTTATCTTCGAGTATCTCCACTTTGGGGAACAAAGCGTTTTGGAGTTAAAGGAAAATTAGCGCCATGATTTGTAGGACCATATCGAGTTTTGGAGCGTATGGGAGAAGTGGCCTACAAGTTGGAATTTCCTGAAGGATTATCAGGAGTTCATGATGTATTCCACGTTTCCCAGTTGAAGAAGTGTCATGCGGAGATGGCTGACATACCGTTGAGAGACACAGTGCTTTTGGAAACTATTCAGTTGGATAACGATTTGACCTACGAGGAGAAACCAATTAAGATCCTCGAGTTTGCCAGCCGAGTTACCCGCAGCAAGGTTATCAAGTTTTGCAAAGTTCAGTGGAGCCACCACACAGAGGATGAAGCCACCTGGGAACGAGAGGAAGATTTGCTCAAGGACCACCATCACCTATTTTCTAGCCAACCCGAATCTCGAGGGCGAGATTCATCTTAAGGGGGGTAGGTTTGTAACATCCCAAATTTTCAATTTGGAATGTTATACATTAGATCATCATTGCATATCATATTTTATTTTGCATTTTGGTTGATCCTAGAAATTCTACGCAACTCAATGACCCACGGAGAGAGTTGGGGATTTCGTTATTTTCATATTTGAGTTTTCTCAAATTTTGAGAATAGGATCATTTGATTTTATTTATTTTATCATCAATTATTTCTATTACAAAAATATGAGAGAGGGAATAAAATGACTTTCCCAAAATAAAGAAATATTGAGGATCAAATAATAAAATCAAATAAGATTTTATTTCGGAGTTTTTCGGTGTTTTATTTGAATTTAGGAAAAATATGCGCTTTTCAAAATTGCATTTAGGTCCCAAATAAATGTTCACCTTGTGCGGCTTGATTTTAGAAGCCCGTGAAAATTTATTTCGGAATTTTTGGAGTCCGTTTAGTATTTCTTTTTATTTTTCTTCTGCGTGTAATATTTAAAAAAAACACGCACCGACCTAATCGGGCCGTGTCCGCCTGGGACTCTGGCACGGCAGACTTTATAAGCCGCGCAGCCCACCCGGGGCAAACTTTTCGCTCGTTTATTGGAATCAGGCGACTCAAGCGCCTGGAGTTTCGTCTCGAAACCCTCTATCCGTTTAAGCAACTTAAACAAGATTTTGCTACTGTAAAATTTGCCCTAGATCCAGATTAGTAGAACGAAGTTGTTTTCTTTCGCCGTTTGACTTTCGTCGCTTCGTTCGATTTGATTCTTTTTGCCAACCGGAGTTCTTAAGTTGAACCTTCTGGTTAGATCTCTTATTCGAGTTTTACCTATGCATTAGATGAGTACTTATTGTATGCTTGTTTGTTTGTCTGCGATAGAGTACCCGGAGTGCGCGCTTGTTACCTTGAATATCTAGGTTTCTCGGATCATCAGCAAGGCAAGTAACACTTTGATCATACCTTTCCTACTACCCAGTTTTATTGCATTAGATCAATCCTCACACATTGCATGGTTAGGTTCTAATTAAATTATGGGATGGGAAGTAGATGTGGTAGTACCTATTACCTGTTTATTATCAAACCTTTGGGAGTTACTTCTACGTTTGCTTATTATGCCATGCTATGCTAGTAGACGTGGATTGGTTGAGTGATATCCATGATAGATGTGAGTTTTGTTAATTAATGGTTTATCTAAGGTGGAAACTTAAACACACATCTGGGTGGATTGAGGCACCTGGGTATTCCAGGACTTGCCTGTTTTATTTTGGACCGCCACCCAAGCTCAAAGGGATCATGAGACTATTCATACTAGAAACTTCCGTGTGCAGCCACAAGCTATTATGGGCTCTAGCATAGTTGACTAAGTCGTGCGAACTCTTACAGTAGTAGACTAGCAGATGTAGGGGATGTAGGTGGTACGGTCTACCCGATCGTAAGGTGCTAGCGCTTCTGAAAGACTATGTCTCGGTCATCCGTCTTCTCAAACACTCTGTAGTGCGAGAAACCCAACGGAGGCGATCGAGTCTTGTGGGGAAAAGTGCGCAAACCTCTGCAGAGTGTAATAAACTAATCATGGTTAGCCGTGTCCCCGGTTATGGAAATCTTGAGTATCTAGTACTTGGATTATCATGTGAATCTCAACATGTTACTCTAAATTAATTTTGTTGGGTTTTGTTTAATGATGATGAAACCTTTGGGAGTTACTTCTACGCTTGCTATTTATGCCATGCTATGCTAGTAGACGTGGATTGGGTGAGTGATATCCATGACAGATGTGAGTTGATAATTTTAATGGTTTATCTAAGGTGGCAACTTAAACACACATCTGGGTGGATTGAGGCACCTGATGTCTATCAGGACTTGCCTGTTTTTATTTCGGACCGCCACCCAGGCTCAAAGGGATCATAAGATCTTTCATGCTAGAAACTTCCGTGTGCAGCCACAAGCCATTATGGGCTCTGGCATAGTTGATTAAGTCGTGCGAACTCTTACGGGTAGACTAGCAGATGTAGGGGAATGTAGGTGTACCGGTCTACCCACATGTAAGGTGCTAGCGCTTCTGAAAGACTGTGTCTCGGTCATCTGTTTCTCAAACACCATGTAGTGCGAGAAACTAAACGGAGGCGATCGAGTCTTGTGGGGAAAAGTGCGCAAACCTCTGCAGAGTGTACAAACTAATCATGATTAGCCGTGTCCCCGGTTATGGACAACTTGAGTATCTAGTACTTGAATATCATGTGAATCTCATCATGTTACTTCTAACTAATGTTGTTGGGTTTTTAATCACTTAATTGGGATTGAGAATGCTGTCAACCATTCTCGATGTTTCACAACCACCTTGATAGTTAAATAAATTTATTCCTTTGCAGTAGGGAAAAACTGGCTTTACGCAAAACTGTAACCATAGAGCTTTCCTCCAGCCATATATGCATATAGTATAGCTGTTTCATTCATTACTCTCTATGTGTTACATTGCCAGCATATTCCATGTGCTGACCCGTTTTCAGGCTACAACTTTCATGTTGCAGACTTTTCAGACGACGAGTAAGATGCTTTTAGGTCGTGGTTCTATACTCAGTGATGCCGTTGGAGTTGATGGACCCATTTAACTTCCAAGTCTTCCGCTGTTATCGACACTAGATGGCCTTAAGCCATATTTATTGTAATAAGCTCTCTTTTGAGACAACGATGTAATAAGTGTGTGATTGCCACTCTGCTATAAATCCTTCGATGTACTGTGTGGTGTCAGCATTACTGATCCAGGGATGACACCTGAGCACAGAGCGCTTGATCCATTCGGGTCGGGTCGCACAATTTGAAGCGTCTCTTGATGTGTTTGGTCCTTTTGTGAAATCTGGATTCCTTTGCCAAGGCAATTGCACCAGTATTGTCACAAAAGATTTTCATTGGACCCAATGCATTAGGTATGACACCTAGATCGGATATCAACTCCTTCATCCAGACTCCTTCGTTCGCTGCTTCCGAAGCAGCTATGTACTCCGCTTCACATGTAGATCCCGCTACGACGCTTTGTTTAGAACTGCACCAACTGACAGCTCCACCGTTTAATGTAAACACGTATCCGGTTTGCGATTTAGAATCGTCCGGATCAGTGTCAAAGCTTGCATCAACGTAACCTTTTACGGTGAGCTCTTTGTCACCTCCATATACGAGAAACATATCCTTAGTCCTTTCCAGGTATTTCAGGATGTTCTTGACCGCTGTCCAGTGATCCATTCCTGGATTACTTTGGTACCTCCCTGCTAAACTTATAGCAAGGCACACATCAGGTCTGGTACACAGCATTGCATACATGATAGATCCTATGGCTGATGCATAGGGAACATCTTTCATATTCTCTCTACCTTCTGCAGTGGTCGGGCATTGAGTCTTACTCAATTTCACACCTTGTAACACAGGCAAGAACCCTTTCTTTGCTTGATCCATTTTGAACTTTTTCAAAATTTTGTCAAGGTATGTGCTTTGTGAAAGTCCAATTAAGCGTCTTGATCTATCTCTATAGATCTTAATGCCTAATATGTAAGCAGCTTCACCGAGGTCTTTCATTGAAAAACTCTTATTCAAGTATCCCTTTATGCTATCCAGAAATTCTATATCATTTCCAATTAGCAATATGTCATCCACATATAATATTAGAAATGCTACAGAGCTCCCACTCACTTTCTTGTAAATACAGGCTTCTCCGAAAGTCTGTATAAAACCAAATGCTTTGATCACACTATCAAAACGTTTATTCCAACTCCGAGAGGCTTGCACCAGTCCATAAATGGATCGCTGGAGCTTGCACACTTTGTTAGCTCCCTTTGGATCGACAAAACCTTCCGGTTGCATCATATACAACTCTTCTTCCAGAAATCCATTCAGGAATGCAGTTTTGACATCCATCTGCCAAATTTCATAATCATAAAATGCGGCAATCGCTAACATGATTCGGACGGACTTAAGCATCGCTACGGGTGAGAAGGTCTCATCGTAGTCAATCCCTTGAACTTGTCGAAAACCTTTCGCGACAAGTCGAGCTTTGTAGACAGTAACATTACCATCAGCGTCAGTCTTCTTCTTGAAGATCCATTTATTCTCAATTGCTTGCCGATCATCGGGCAAGTCAACCAAAGTCCATACTTTGTTCTCATACATGGATCCCATCTCAGATTTCATGGCTTCAAGCCACTTTGCGGAATCTGGGCTCACCATCGCTTCTTCATAGTTCGTAGGTTCATCATGATCTAGTAGCATGACTTCCAGAACTGGATTACCGTACCACTCTGGTGCGGATCTTACTCTGGTTGATCTACGAGGTTCAGTAGTATCTTGTTCTGAAGTTTCATGATCATTATCATTAACTTCCTCACTTATTGGTGTAGGTGTCGCAGAAACAATTTTCTGTGATGTACTACTTTCCAACAAGGGAGTAGGTACAGTTACCTCGTCAAGTTCTACTTTCCTCCCACTCACTTCTTTCGAGAGAAACTCCTTCTCAAGAAAGTTTCCGAATTTAGCAACAAAAGTCTTGCCTTCGGATCTGTGATAGAAGGTGTATCCAATAGTTTCCTTTGGATATCCTATGAAGACACATTTCTCCGATTTGGGTTCGAGCTTATCAGGTTGAAGCTTTTTCACATAAGCATCGCAGCCCCAAACTTTAAGAAACGACAACTTTGGTTTCTTGCCAAACCACAGTTCATAAGGCGTCGTCTCAACGGATTTTGATGGTGCCCTATTTAACGTGAATGCGGCCGTCTCTAAAGCATAACCCCAAAACGATAGCGGTAAATCAGTAAGAGACATCATAGATCGCACCATATCTAGTAAAGTACGATTACGACGTTCGGACACACCATTACGCTGTGGTGTTCCGGGTGGCGTGAGTTGCGAAACTATTCCACAATTTTTCAAATGTACACCAAACTCGTAACTCAAATATTCTCCTCCACGATCAGATCATAGAAACTTTATTTTCTTGTTACGATGATTTTCAACTTCACTCTGAAACTCTTTGAACTTTTCAAATGTTTCAGACTTATGTTTCATTAAGTAGATATATCCATATCTGCTTAAGTCATCTGTGAAGGTGAGAAAATAACGATATCCATCGCGAGCCTCAATATTCATCGGACCACATACATCGGTACGTATGATTTCCAACAAATCTGTTGCTCTCTCCATAGTACCGGTGAACGGTGTTTTAGTCATCTTGCCCATGAGGCACGGTTCGCAAGTACCAAGTGATTCATAATCAAGTGGTTCCAAAAGTCCATCAGTATGGAGTTTCTTCATGCGCTTTATACCGATATGACCTAAACGACAGTGCCACAAATAAGTTGCACTTTCATTATCAACTCTGCATCTTTTGGCTTCAACATTATGAATATGTGTATTACTACTATCGAGATTCAATAAGAATAGACCACTCTTCAAGGGTGCATGACCATAAAAGATATTACTCATATAAATAGAACAACCATTATTCTCTGATTTAAATGAATAACCGTCTCGCATTAAACAAGATCCAGATATAATGTTCATGCTCAACGCTGGCACCAAATAACAATTATTTAGGTCTAATATTAATCCCGAAGGTAGATGTAGAGGTAGCGTGCCGACCGCGATCTCATCGACTTTGGAACCGTTTCCCACGCGCATCGTCACCTCATCCTTTGCCAGTGCCCGCTTATTCCGTAGTCCCTGTTTCGAGTTGCAAATATTAGCAACAGAACCAGTATCAAATACCCAGGTGCTACTGCGAGCTCTAGTAAGGTACACATCAATAACAAGTATATCACATATACCTTTGATCACCTTGCCATCCTTCTTATCCGCCAAATACTTGGGGCAGTTCCGCTTCCAGTGACCAGTCTGCTTGCAGTAGAAGCACTCAGTTTCAGGCTTAGGTCCAGACTTGGGTTTCTTCTCTTGAGCAGCAACTTGTTTGCCGTTCTTCTTGAAGTTCCCCTTCTTCTTCCCTTTGCCCTTTTTCTTGAAACTAGTGGTTTAGTTAACCATCAACACTTGATGCTCCTTCTTGATTTCTACCTTCGTAGCTTTCAGCATCGCGAAGAGCTCGGGAATAGTCTTGTTCATCCCTTGCATATTATAGTTCATCACGAAGCTCTTGTAGCTTGGTGGCAGTGATTGGAGAATTCTGTCAATGACGCAATCATCTGGAAGATTAACTCCCATCTGAATCAAGTGATTATTATACCCAGACATTTTGAGTATATGCTCACTGACAGAACTGTTCTCCTCCATCTTGCAGCTATAGAACTTATTGGAGACTTCATATCTCCCAATTCGGGAATTTGCTTGAAATATTAACTTCAACTCCTGGAACATCTCATATGCTCCATGACGTTCAAAACGTCGTTGAAGTCCCAATTCTAAGCCGTAAAGCATGGCACACTGAACTATCGAGTAGTCATCAGCTTTGCTCTGCCAGATGTTCATAACATCTGGTGTTGCTCCAGCAGCAGGCCTGGCACCCAGCGGTGCTTCCAGGACGTAATTCTTCTGTGCAGCAATGAGGATAATCCTCAAGTTACGGACCCAGTCCGTGTAATTGCTACCATCATCTTTCAACTTTGCTTTCTCAAGGAACGCATTAAAATTCAATGGAACAACAGCACGAGCCATCTATCTACAATCAACATAAACAAGCAAGATACTATCAGGTACTAAGTTCATGATAAGTTTAAGTTCAATTAATCAAATTACTTAAGAACTCCCACTTAGATAGACATCCCTCTAATCTTCTAAGTGATTACGTGATCCAAATCAACTAAACCATAACCGATCATCACGTGAGATGGAGTAGATTTCAATGGTGAACATCGTTATGTTGATCATATCTACGATATGATTCACGCTCGACCTTTCGGTCTCCGTGTTCCGAGGCCATATCTGCATATGCTAGGCTCGTCAAGTTTAACCTGAGTATTCTGCGTGTGCAAAACTGGCTTGCACCCGTTGTAGATGGACGTAGAGCTTATCACACCCGATCATCACGTGGTGTCTGGGCACGACGAACTTTGGCAACGGTGCATACTTAGGGAGAACACATCTTGATAATTTAGTGAGAGATCATCTTATAATGCTACCGTCAATCAAAGCAAGATAACATGCATAAGATGCATAAAAGATAAACATCACATGCAATCAATATAAGTGATATGATATGGCCATCATCATCTTGTGCTTGTGATCTCCATCTCCGAAGCACCGTCATGATCACCATCGTCACCGGTGACACCTTGATCTCCATCGTAGCATCGTTGTCGTCTCGCCAATCTTATGCTTCCACGACTATCGCTACTGCTTAGTGATAAAGTAAAGCATTACAGGGCGATTGCATTGCATACAATAAAGCGACAACCATATGGCTCCTGCCAGTTGCCGATAACTCGTGTTACAAAACATGATCATCTCATACAATAAAATTTAGCATCATGTCTTGACCATATCACATCACAACATGCCCTGCAAAAACAAGTTAGACGTCCTCTACTTTGTTGTTGCAAGTTTTACGTGGCTGCTACGGGCTTAGCAAGAACCGTTCTTACCTACGCATCAAAACCACAACGATAGTTTGTCAAGTTGGTGCTGTTTTAACCTTCGCAAGGACCGGGCGTAGCCACACTCGGTTCAACTAAAGTTGGAGAAACTGACACCCGCCAGCCACCTGTGTGCAAAGCACGTCGGTAGAACCAGTCTCGCGTAAGCGTACGCGTAATGTCGGTCCGGGCCGCTTCATCCAACAATACCGCCGAACCAAAGTATGACATGCTGGTAAGCAGTATGACTTATATCGCCCACAACTCACTTGTGTTCTACTCGTGCATATACATCAACGCATAAAACCAGGCTCTGATGCCACTGTTGGGGAACGTAGTAATTTCAAAAATTTCCTACGCACACGCAAGATCATGGTGATGCATAGCAACGAGAGGGGAGAGTGTTGTCACGTACCCTCGTAGACCGAAAGCGGAAGCGTTAGCACAACGCGGTTGATGTAGTCGTACGTCTTCACGATCCGACCGATCAAGTACCGAACACGGCACCTCCGAGTTCTTCATGCCTTGACCATATCACATCACAACATGCCCTGCAAAAACAAGTTAGACGTCCTCTACTTTGTTGTTGCAAGTTTTACGTGGCTGCTACGGGCTTAGCAAGAACCGTTCTTACCTACGCATCAAAACCACAACGATAGTTTATCAAGTTGGTGTTGTTTTAACCTTCGCAAGGACCGGGCGTAGCCACACTCGGTTCAACTAAAGTTGGAGAAACTAACACCCGCCAGCCACCTGTGTGCAAAGCACGTCGGTAGAACCAGTCTCGTGTAAGCGTACGTGTAATGTCGGTCCGGGCCGCTTCATCCAACAATACCGCCGAACCAAAGTATGACATGCTGGTAAGCAGTATGACTTATATCGCCCACAACTCACTTGTGTTCTACTCGTGCATATGACATCTACGCATAAAACCTGGCTCGGATGCCACTGTTGGTGAACGTAGTAATTTCAAAAATTTCCTACACACACGCAGGATCATGGTGATGCATAGCAACGAGAGGGGAGAGTGTTGTCTACATACCCTTGTAGACTGTTCGCGGAAGCGTTATATCAACGTGGTTGATGTAGTAGTATGTCTTCACGATCCGACCAATCCAAGTACCGAAAGCATGGCACCTCCGAGTTCTGCACATGTTCGGCTCGGTGATGTCCTCGCCTTCTCGATCCAGCAAGAGGGGCGAAGTAGTAGATGAGTTCCGGCAGCACGATGGCATGGTGACGGTGTTGGTGAAGAACAATCTCCGTAGGGCTTCGCCTAAGCACTACGAAAACTATGACGGAGGATAAACTAGAGGGGACGGGGTTGCTGGCACACGGCTTGGTGTTTCTTGATGTGTCTTTGGTGCTAGCCCTGCCCCTCTATTTATATGTTGAGCCCTGGGGCCGAAACTTGGAGCACAAGCCTCCTCAAAGTCGGTTTTGCCCGAAAGGCAAGAGTCCCACTCGGACTCCATGACCAAACGCCACAATCCTTGGCGTCTAGCCCAGACGCCATGGGCCTCGGCGTCTGGCCTGGTCTCCGGCGTTTGGCCCCCTGGCCTCCGCAAAACTCCTTTTGCACCGACTTATAGCCCCATGGGCCTGACCCCTTGGCCAAACCATATCATCCAATATATGAATCTTTACCTCCGGACCATTCCGGAGCTCCTCGTCATGTCCGTGATCTCATCCGGGACTCCAAACAACATTCGCTCACCAACATACATAACTCGTATAATACTATATCATCAACGAACATTAAGCGTGCGGACCCTACGGGTTCGAGAACTATGTAGACATGACCGAGACACCTCTCTGGTCAATAACCAATAGCGGGACCTGGATACCCATATTTGCTCCTACATATTCTACGAAGATCTTTATCGGTCAGACCGCATAACAACATACGTTGTTCCCTTTGTCATCGGTATGTTACTTGCCCGAGATTCGATCGTCGGTATCCAATACCTAGTTCAATCTCGTTACCGGCAAGTCTCTTTACTCGTTCCGTAATACATCATCCCGCAACTAACTCATTAGTTGCAATGCTTGCAAGGCTTATAGTGATGTGCATTACCGAGTGGGCCCATAGATACCTCTCCGACAATCGGAGTGACGAATCCTAATCTCGAAATACGCCAACCCAACAAGTACCTTCGGAGACACCTGTAATGCTCCTTTATAATCACCCAGTTACGTTGTGACGTTTGGTGGCACACAAAGTGTTCCTCCGGTAAATGGGAGTTGCATAATCTCATAGTCATAGGAACATGTATAAGTCATGAAGAAAGCAATAACAACAAACTAAATGATCAAGTGCTAAGCTAACGGAATGGGTCAAGTCAATCACATCATTCTCCTAATGATGTGATCCCGTTAATCAAATGACAACTCATGTCTATGGTTAGGAAACTTAAGCATCTTTGATCAACGAGCTAGTCAAGTAGAGGCATACTAGTGACACTCTGTTTGTCTATGTATTCACACATGTATTATGTTTCCGGTTAATACAATTCTAGCATGAATAATAAACATTTATCATGAAATAAGGAAATAAATAATAACTTTATTATTGCCTCTAGGGCATATTTCCTTCAGTATGGGCACTCCCCTTGGCTTCCGCCAAGCTTGGGGGAGGTGCCCCGGTGTCGTATCATCCCCGCTATCCCTTGCCTTTACTTATTTTAGTTTGAACCTTTGCTTTAGATGAATAAAAGTTTAGTTTGATCCTTTCTTTTCGAGAGTTTCCTCGGTGATCTATCCTTGTAATCATGTGCGAAATATATAATAAAGTTTAGTTTGAGTTTTTGCTTTCTTTATTTTCATGTTGCAAGTAAAAGAAAGGAAACAAATAAAAAGAAAGGAAACTAATAAAAATAAAGGAAACAAATAAAAAGAAAGGAAATAAATGAAAAATATCATATGCTAATCTTATGGTAGGTGATGACACCATATAAGGAAAAGTATAAGTAGAAAATTTTATTAGAGATTGACAAACATAGCATTAGTCAATGATGCAACTCATGAAAGAATTAATAAGGGAAGAGAAGATTCACATGTAAATATACTATCCTAGAAATCTTTTGTGATTGTGAGCCCTCATCAAAATATTATATGTCAAAATTGTTGATGTAGGACAAGGAAGACAACCTAATGATTCATGTTTGTTTATATTCACATAGAAGTCATATTTTCATAGATCCTTTAACATGTGGTGCTTGCCCCCTATCTTTGCTAGCTAAAAATTCCGCACTAAGTAGAGATACTACTTGTGCATCCAAAAACCCTTAAACCCAAATCTTATTTTCAAGAGTCCACCATACCTACCTAGGGATTGAGCAAGATCCCTCAAGTAAGTTGTCATCGGTGCAAAAAGGCAATAAAAATGCTTCTAAAAGTGTGAGATCATTTACTGTAAGAGAAAATTGAGCATTGCAGGAACTTGTGATGGTGAAGAATAAAAGCGACAGACTACATAATAAAGGTCGCTATCACAAGGGGCAATGCAACGTGGCGTTCTTTTGCATTAAGGGGTTGAGCATATAAACAAATAAGCGCATGGCAACCACTGCTTCCCTCAGCGAAGGCCTCTCTTTTACTTTTATGTATTTACTTTTATGCAAAGAGTCAAAGTTTTCTCTCTATTCCTTTTTATTTTATCCTTTGGCAAGCATCATGTGGTGAGGAAAGATCTAGGCACATATGTCCAGTTGAATATAGATAACATGAGTTATTATTGTTGACATCACCCTTGAGCAGAATAGGTTGGGAGGTGAAACTACAAGCCCCTATATTTATACGTTTCCGGTTGAAATGTTTTGCTCATGTGTACGTGGTGAGTGTCACATAACTGGGTACTTGATTGAAACGTTGGGAGGTGAAGTAAAAACAAGCAAAAACAGCAACTGGCACTATGTCAATAGGTTAGTCCCAAAAAATGATATAAAGTTGCTATAAAATGATTGTAAGACATCCAAGAATGATAATATAACAGCATGGAACAATAAAAAATTATAGATACGTTGGAGATGTATCAGCACCCCCAAGCTTAATTGTTGCTCGTCCTCGAGTAGGTAAATGATAAAAATAGAATTTTTGATGTGGAATGCTGCCTAACAAGTTCATCGCATATTCTTTTCTTTGTAGCATGGACATTTGGACTTTTATATGATTCAAAGCAATAGTCTAGTTTTGACATGAAGATTTCAATACTCAAGCCTATCAACAAGCAACCATGTCTTTCAAAATATCAACACTAAAGCAAGTTGTCCCTAGCCCATTATGCTCAATCATTGATCCATTCATGAAACACACTTGCATATTAGCTACACCCAATGCTCAAGTACGATCATAGTGCCCCTTAGTTGGTGCTTTATAAGAGAAGATGGAGACCCAAATAAAAAAATTGCATAAAGTGAATAGAAAGGCCATTCGCAAAGGGAAGT
The DNA here is from genome assembly GCF_003073215.2 of Triticum urartu. Classification (NCBI taxonomy): domain Eukaryota; kingdom Viridiplantae; phylum Streptophyta; class Magnoliopsida; order Poales; family Poaceae; genus Triticum; species Triticum urartu. The sequence goes on along the minus strand of NC_053027.1, from coordinate 513,100,613 downwards.
AGGGATTTGTAGAGGTGCCAGAGCTCAAAGCGAAAAAGATAGAGATAAAACATTTTGGTTGGCATGTTTTTCCTGTCAACAAAAACGATCGAGTAGTACCCAATACTTTCCATGCTAGATATATCTGAAGGAAATATGCCCTAGAGGCAATAATAAAGTTATTATTTATTTCCTTATGATCATGATAAATGTTTATTATTCATGCTAGAATTGTATTAACCGGAAACATAATACATGTGTGAATACATAGACAAACAAAGTGTCACTAGTATGCATCTACTAGACTAGCTCATTAATCAAAGATGGTTATGTTTCCTAACCATGAACAATGAGTTGTTATTTGATTAATGAGGTCACATCATTAGTTGAATGATCTGATTGACATGACCCATTCCATTAGCTTAGCACCCGATCGTTTAGTATGTTGCTATTGCTTTTCTTCATGACTTATACATATTCCTATGACTATGAGATTATGCAACTCCCGTTTGCCAGAGGAACACTTTGGGTGCTACCAAACGTCACAACGTAACTGGGTGATTATAAAGGAGCATTACAGGTGTCTCCGAAGCTAGATGTTGGGTTGGCGTATATCGAGATTAGGATTTGTCACTCCGATTGTCGGAGAGGTATCTCTGGGCCCTCTCGGTAATACACATCACATAAGCCTTGCAAGCACTACAACTAATATGTTAGTTGTGAGATGATGTATTACGGAACGAGTAAAGAGACTTGCCGGTAACGAGATTGAACTAGGTATTGGATACCGACGATCGAATCTCGGGCAAGTAACATACCGATGACAAAGGGAACAACGTATGTTGTTATGCGGTCTGACCGATAAAGATCTTCGTAGAA